>NC_086446.1:199807847-199905347 GCF_028390025.1 Pseudophryne corroboree
ATGGGGGGAATTCCACCCCAGGAAAAACTGGCTTGTGTAGTACCATCTCCCCCTATTTGACCTATTAATGGTCCATCCCTGAGTGGTGACCCACTCACTATTCTCAAAGGGGAAATGCCACCCAAGCAATATTAAACTAAAATAAGCCACCAACAGTGTTGGGCCCTCCAGGAGAATGCAGTGGTAGGGGTCCATGCTTAGGGGTATGGGTAGTTTCCAGTGGGGTAGTGGCCAGTCACCACATTGGTTTGCTTATCCATTAGAGTGTATGGGCAAGGCCCCTTGATAATTATATATATATATATATATAGTAAATACTTAGTACCTGATAATGTCGATATTATCTTAAACCATAAAGCTATACCTCTAGATACACTTTTACCATTGAGCCGCAATGGCCGCTAGACTGAATACACGCGCTACACACTTTGTACGCTATTTGCGTACAGAGTCCCATACGTTGTATGTACTTGGCGTACACACACGTCGCACTGAGTGTACAGAGTACGCACAGCGCGCACACACTTTTAATAAACTTTAAACCTTATACGTAATTCAATGCAATGTTATTCTTACACTCTAAACCATTTGCTGCAAAGCACTGTAATGATGTTACACTTTAAACCTTAAGTAACGCTGACGGTATTAAGTACCCGCAGTGCGTACACCTTATCAATATACTCTTAAACCTTATACAGTAAAATACGCTTTAAACCCTAGCAGGGAAATGAGGACACAACACCGATATGTAGTTGAACCACAGGGTTCTAAGGCCACAGTGGATTATTTCAAAAGGTAAAACAGTACAAATTATACACTACAGGCTAACCAGATAAATCTACAACAGAATAATGGCTAAAGTCAATGTACATACGTGTGAATAATCGCGTGCGCTTCCCGGTCCCGGTCCTCTGCTAATCAGGTTGAAAGCGTTAAGAGTCTGTGATAGTGACCTGTCCTGCAGCTCGCTCTTTATTCAGTAGATCAAAACATAATACAATAGACACTGTGTGCTCTTCTTCCATTGGTTCGGGGGTGGGACATATCCTGTGCACCGGGGACCATTGGTCAGTTCAAGAAGTGGGCGATGGCTAGGACTTGAGATGTGGTTTCTGTTGTTTACATCTGAGTTCCCACCCCATGATCAGTTAAACCCATCACATTAATCATAAATCTGGTATTATTAATAACTTAATGAGGTAATATTTAATAATGTTCTTATTCCCACCAGATTAATGTTTACGTGACTCTGAAAAATATGGTCCCACACATGATATGATTATCTATTTCAATCTTCAAGATATACATATATCCACATATTCATATATATATAAATCAAAAATTATACCGGCACTCCAAAAGATATAGAATTATTTTGCTGCGGTGCCCTCCAGGTCAGTAGATGACAAAGACAAGATGAAGAAATCGGTGGCACTCAAGGTCAGTAGATGACAAAGACAAGATGAAGAAATCGGTGGCACTCAAGCAGGCTAGTAGATGCAAAACAGTGTCCCTTTATTTGCCTACATGTTTCTGGGAAACTCCCCATCCTCAGTTGTCTAGCCCTGAGGACGGGGAGTTTCCCCGAAACATGTAGGCAAATAAAGGGACACTGTTTTGCATCTACTAGCCTGCTTGAGTGCCACCGATTTCTTCATCTTATATATATATATATATATATATATATATATATACATACACACACACACACACACACACACACACACACACACGTACACACATACTCCTGCTATTACAATTTGTTAGGAATTATATATATATTTATTTATATATATATATATATATATATATATATATATATAGATGAACACCTACATCTCCATGGGTTTTAGACTATGAATGTTAATATCTTAGATTTCTATCTGTCTGGTCTTGTGTTGTGGTTAGCTATTGTTTCTAAACAGCTTCGGTTCCTGGGTATTGTCTCTTCGTTTGTTTTTTTTGCTTTCAGGTGAGACAATGACAATCCAGTGTTTTAAATAGAAACTTGGCTATTTTAGTAAACAAAGGTGTTTGCCTTCTTCATAGAATTTCAAAGCTTAGTGTAAATAAGGCCATTGTATTTTAGTCTCTGGGAGTTTTAATTTATGTGTGACTGACCTTCCTGCTATTTAGAAGATAAAGTAGACAGTGTGGGATTTTTACAATATATATATTAAATCTATGATGTCTTTATGGCTTTTCCATGAGAGTACAAATTCCACTGTAATTACTCATACCACGCTCTAATGCGCAGGACCGTGGGTGCAACCACACTCAATTTGCGAATATGTGCATGCACAGCCGAACACGCACGCACACGGAGGCCACCTATGTGGTGTTTGTATGTAATGTGTGTTTTGTAATATTTTTCGACTTTGACAGTCTACCCTTTGGCAGTCAACAATACTGCCACTATCTAATCACTAAACAGAAAATTTCAATACAATATCTATAGAAGTTTGGGTAATCGGGAGAGAGGGGTAGGTAGGAAATGTATGACCTAGTGGGATAGTTAAAAGCATGTATGTATGAATCTATGTCTGAGGGGCATGTATCATCGTGCCGTATATGTTTTATATAAGCTTCGAGGTATTGCGAAGTATACATTAAATCCTACTTATCTCATATTAAGGGTCTGTAAGTGGGCCAACAAACCGAGCTCTTTTCGGCTTCTTGTTCCAACAAATGTGGTGCACATTTAGTTGATGATACATGGAGGGGGATCATATGTGAGTGCTAATATATGTGGATATCACCTGTCGACTATGTGTGTCACTAACTGAAGGTTATAGAGATGAAGATAAGACACATATCAAAAATACATTCACATAACATTTGCGTAATCATTCTTGGGTGTTGATCGAAGTCTTTTCCGGATGGGTGTATTTTTGCTGAGGGAAAACAAAGGAAAAATGGGTGAAAGAAACGGGCTGTGGAATCACGTCTTATCACAACATTGTCTCTATCGATGGGTCATAAATTAAATCAGTTGCTGTAACAATGCCCCCGCTCCTTAAACTCATCACTTTGGTACCGTGCTTGCGCCGCGTTAAAACTCGAACACACCTAAATATCAAGCCAATAATTATGACAACTCCCAGGATACAAAGGAGAAACTTTCCCACACTCATGATAACATTTTGGGCCCACTCTCCTAAACCTGAGAACCAATTTCGTGGGTTTAACCATGAGACCCAGCCGGTCAGTTCATTACTCACAGCAGTCAGGGTAAGGTTGTGTCTCCTTCGGAACTCCCACTTCAACTGTAAGATACCGTCCATCTTTTGATCGATGATCTCGGTTGGGTCATCAGTGCTGTTTGTAATATACGTGCAGCACTTCACACCATACTGAGTTGCCAAAGTGACACAGTACCCACCCGTCACCGCTGTGATATAATTGAGGACCATCCTGTGCTGGATCAGTTCCGTTTTGTAAGCTTGCAACTCCCTTCCTGTATACCTGAAGGTGTCATCATACATCTCAGTGATATTATCTATTAGGTTCGCTAGCGCGTGGATATACCTATAATTCATAATTCCTCTGGCGGTGCGGGTGATGTCTAATGCGAGTAGGAATTGAATCCCGGTGGATTAAATCAGAGGCTGCGTGCTCTGTCCTATCTATGAGGTGTCTCTTAACGATGTGTTCATAGTGAGTATGAGTATAAGGAGCTTGAGCACTGCGGTGAACGTCTTTCATCTTCTCATGGGTCATGGTCATTACTTCTGGCAACACTCTTTCAATGTAACACAATCCCTCTGAGTTTGGGGCAAGCCACTTATACGCCTTCCTCCCGCATATGAAATATGCATCATCGGGGAGAACATATGGGACAGAATATGACATTACCATATTGCAAACTTTCCAAGTGAAAAATCCTAACCCTAGTTCTCTCATCTGTTCAGTACACGTATCAGGCTGTATGATATGAGCACAGTACCCTGGTGATACTTCTCCAACCCACATGGTCTTGCTTCCTTGAGTATACCTATACCGAAAATACCTTCCACTGTTGGCTATTTGGCGTATAAGTTCAGAGTCTACGGGTATCCTATCAGCTCTGTGCGAAAATGCCATGGTTTGGTTATTCCATGTCACCTCCCAGTTTCCTGGCTTTCGGGAATTGGAAATGTTGAAACACACTAAGGATCTATCTACATGATACTGGTGGAGCTTCAAACTAGGGGGCCTAGAAATATTAAATTTCTTGTCCACCGGTCTCCCACCCCGTTATTCGAGTACCTCATCTATTGCTAAAGGGTACGGTACTAATCCTGACTTGCTCTGACCTTGAGTTACTTGTGAACACACCCAGTATTCTGTCTGGTTTAAGACTTTACCCACTAGTGAGTGGTAGTCACTCAATGGATGACGGTCCGTGTTGATATTAAGGCTGGACTGACATCTCTGGATGCACCCATCCTCAACTATGTTTTCACAATTCCTACAAATGCAATTTTCCTCAGCCAATAACCCTTCACAGTGCCTCCTAGTTTCCGGACTACCAGGTCGTATTCTGATACTCGCCTTTGCTCGTGGATGTGTTGCTCTTGGAATTCTACAAATCCGTCCTTGCCATCAGAACCCATTCCAGATCCTTTCTCGACCTCTTTGGTACTCTCACCAAAACAGACTGCTCTGGTCAACAACAGGGTTAACAGGAAAACCCGGAACGCAGTCTCTTGGGGTAAGTCCATCTTGTTAAGGGGAGAGAAAGGGAACAAGAAGGGGGAGGAAAGGAGGGTAATGGGAGATGGAGAAAATAACAAAAAGGAAAAAGAAAACTGGTGCAACAACCGCCACTGGTCTTGTTGTTCTCCGCGCACAGGTGCCGTGACAACAGTCCTGCCTCTCAGCCTTCCCGGAATAGACACTCCAGTGATACTATATTCTCTCAGAGTCAGCGACCTTTCTGTAGGGAACATAAATCTTGCATTACAATGTGTTTAACTGTTGTGTATTATCAGTTGTGTGAAGTAAACCATCCGTGGAAAGTGAAAAAGAGAGAGGAAATAATGAAAAGATAATTTGTCAGATTTGCATTCACCATCAGGCGGTCACACCATCATGTCTATCGGTATCTATGCACAGTGTCCTTTCACCAGTATTTCCACTCTCCACCCTTTGTGCATGGCCATGCACAGTGATGCTGGTGAGATATACTGGGTTTGGGCAGACCTCTGAAAAGACCGAGTAGACATGTGACGTTTGAGCTGTAAATCTGTCGGTGAACGTCAGAGATGAAGAGGAAACTTTGAAGACAAATCACAGAGTTTAGTAACAAAGAAGATTTTACAAAGTTTGACACCTGGATTGGGCACTACGGGGAATGTTTCCCTAATCAGGCTGTTCCCTTAAAAAAAATTCTATGTGTGTTATATCTCTACTGGGACTATCCCAGCCCTCAATCCAGTGTCTTGTCCATTCTAAGTTCATATGGAACCCGGTATCTTTGAGATAATTTCCTCTACCTGTGATGGACATGCTTCTAAAACAGTGAAATGCAATATTAGTCTTCGTGGGTATTTTAACATATTTTGTGCTTTCTGGGTGGGAGCACTCTATATGTATACCATCTCCAACAAAACTCCTGTTAAATTACTTAGAGGTCACTTCTGCTAGAGAGAGAGAAGCAGAAGTTTAGAAGCCTCCTCCTAATTTTCGTAAGTTCTGTCAAAAAGGGTAAAATTGCATTTATTCTGTTCTTCCCATTTAACCGAATCTGTGTTTTTCTATTCTGTATCGTGATTCCTTACTATATGTTCCTTGATCCTGTCTATGTGTTTAATAATGTGGCTTATTTATTCTGTCTAGGGGTCTATATTGGCTATGTGCTCCACTACTCCTACAATTTCTAGCAAAATGTCCTTCATTTTTACAAATGTAACATATCTTAGGTCTTTTGTTACTACTAGGGTTTTGGGGTTTGGGCTGATGAGACTTTGGTGTAAGAGCCTGCATACTTTCAATCCTCAGCCTCTCCTCTCGCAGTTTTCTACGCCTAGCAAAATTCCTATGGTGTTCAATTGCGCACTCTCTGAGGCAAGCTACTGTGACCCCTCTCCAACCAGGCAAAGATGTTTGTACTTTGTCCCTCACTGGCTGATCGAGTCCGTCCATTAGCACAGACACAGCTACCTTTCTGTAATTTTCATTGTTCCCTGCATCTAATACCCCCATGTATCTATCCATTTCCTGCAGTGCTCGGTGGAAATAATCAGATGTCATTTCATTTTTCCTCTGTTTTATGGAGAAAATTCTTCTCCACTCAGTGAGAAAACACAACTCTAGTTGCTTATTAATTCGTTCTATATTTTCCTGATTGTTTCTGTCAGTCATAGGACTATTCGACTCTTCGACTCTAGCCTACAATCAGTGGTACATTTTGGGTGTCAATATTAGGGGGTAGGCATACTTTCAAAAATGTCCGCCAATGTTGGTTTGTTGGTTCATACACATTACCCAGATCTCTGATAAATTTCTGACATCTGGCTAAATGCTTCTGAGGGTTGGGGAATTCTGAAATGATTGATCGCAGCTCATCTATGGGCCACGGGCAATACATTGCATTATTCTCGGTGAGGACTACTCCCTGACTATCGGTTCCCCCATTGGGAGTTACTATTTCCAAGACAGGGTGTAATCCTACCATTCCGTTCCTAATCTGTTTACTGTGTGGTGTTGTTTCTGTGCAATGAACTGTCTCATACTTACCGGTAGCTGTGACCTCACCCGTTCTTTCATTGGGGAATACTGTTACTGCACTACCTGGTTGGACAGGTCCCACCTGAGTTTCCTGCAACATGACTGCTTGGAGGAGAGCTGAGATTTTGCTGACTCCTTCATCTTCCTGTGACCTAAAACCTTAGAGAGACTTCAAAACAGGATACATTTTGCAAAAGTTAGGGTTAATACATTGCTCTTTCATATTACTATCATTTACGGATGTATCATTGACTGTAGCCTTCTGTTCCCTTCGACCTGTGTCGACAATGGTGTGTTTGTGTTCTCATTCCGCTAGGTTTGGAACCGATTGCATATGTTCATTTCTCTTGCATATTGCCCTCTTGCTGCCATAAATTTAAACAGTTTGTATGTCTGACCCTTTTCTTTTGGGACTTTATCAGACATATCCTAACCGTTAAATTCTGCAACACCTCTGGTTCAAAACTACCTATCCCAGGAAATGATGCTTTATCCCCCACAGTCATTTGTGTCAATTCATCACAAAAGGTCTCAGTGTGGGGACCATACTTGCTCCACATTACTAACCGAGCTGACCCCCTGGGTCTCAATTCTGCTGTCTGAACCCTGACTAAGGAACATCCCTGTGTTGTGCACTTGGCTCCCATTGTGGACCTTTTTACCACTGGAAAACTTCCTAAAATGCTCCAAACACAGTAGTCTACCGGTGGAAGTCCTCAAAGTTCTTCCACTAACTTCTTCTGCTCCGAGTATCACGGATCTGCCCTTTTTAGCAGACACGTGTAGCTGTTGCAGGCCCTACTTTGGCCTATGTCCCCTGGGCCTTTAGGAGTAACTTACCATACCCAGTGAATATCTGCCTCTGGAGATTTTCCTAAGAGAACAGCGAAAACTCCCTAAAACCTTTATTGTACACAAATCACGCTTGCATGTGCTTCATACAACGCGTATGATGACGAGATTTACGCACAAATATGCAAAACTTTGTATCACGTTGCATCACGTATTGCCCACACAACCGCGCGGTCCAATCGTACCACTTATAGACACTTGCTATCTATAAGTTGTAGGATCACTGGAGTCTTCACACTGTGCTCCAAAACAGCCGGAGTGTAATACCACGAAAACTTTATCACACTCCGTTGCACGTATTCACCTAGACCGTGTTCACCAAGTTTCACCAAGTATACAGAGTTCACCAAGTTCACCAAGCGGAGTTCAATACATTCACACCTTATTCAGCCCACACTAGCACTCTATAGTTTTCTGATCAGAAAAATATATTTTCCTGTTAACTGATAGCTTTCCACAGAGGTAATACAGTAGAGAAGGTTTTAGTTAAACTAAATCTTGGACACTGAACAATTTGTGCTATTGGCTGCCTGTAAAGGTGGTTTATTTCACAGCTAGGAAAAAGCAGTTACACATGTTAATTTGCATTTCAATGGCTATCTTATATCAAGCAGAGTTAACTGAATCTTAGAGAATATATCTGTGTGTACTTCTTACATCAAATATTCATCTTACTATTAACTTTTCACTGGTCCCAGCTGAAACTATTTGTAATTGACTATGGCATAAGTTAAATAAATGCATTGGTAACTCATAAATGGTGATTTCTTTTTGACGAAGGAGGGCTGATTATTCCGGGCAGTGAAAATCAGCCATTTAGAAAAATGACTTTCCCAACATGGCCGCTGCTCCTCCCCCTTCCACATCCATGAGGGTTACACAAAATGGTGGACAAGCCATGTGGTTAGTCCAAAATGGAGGACAGACCATGCGGCTTCCTTTGTCACAAAGAAATCACACACCATGCAAGCCCCTGAAGTTATTTTGGGCCTGAGTTAAAAAAAACACTATATCAAGGCTTTTGCCGCAACTTTTAAATGTACTTTTACCCTACTTCACAAATAAGCAATCCAATCTGAATCAAACACAATATGACTAATTTGAAACTTGTTTTGCAACAATATGATCAGATATGCAGAGTACAGGTGTATGCTTGTATTGTGTGTGCATTTGGCGCCAAACAGAAATTCACAGACTTTAAAAATAGCTTTGTATATTTACCTTACGGATCCCACCAGCATCCCTACAAACCATGCAGAACAGACGCCATCTAATCAGCACTAAATTTAGGGTTTTCAGTGTATCCACCAACGAGGAGAAGACTTACGTGGGATACCTTTCCGCCCTTTGCTGATAGATAAAGTTTGCGTAAATCTGCTGAGCTGTGGGTATGAGGAAAAACTGGACGATGCCCCCAATTGATCATGTCGATATTATCTTAAACCATAAAGCTATACCTCTAGATACACTTTTACCGTTGAGCCGCAATGGCCGCTAGACTGAATACACGCGCTACACACTTTGTACGCTATTTGCGTACAGAGTCCCGTACGTTGTACGTACTTGGCGTACACACACGCCGCGCTGAGTGTACAGAGTATGCACAGCGCGCGCACACTTTTAATAAACTTTAAACCTTATACGTAATTCAATGCAATGTTATTCTTACACTCTAAACCATGTGCCGCAAAGCACTGTAATGATGTTACACTTCAAACCTTAAGTAGCGCTGACGGTATAAAGTACCCGCAGTGCGTACACCTTATCAATATACTCTTAAACCTTATACAGTAAAATACGCTTTAAACCCTAGGAGGGAAATGAGGACACAACACCAATATGTAGTTGAACCACAGGGTTCTAAGGCCACAGTGGATTATTTCAAAAGGTAAAACAGTACAAATTATACACTACAGGCTAACAAGATAAATCTACAACAGAATAATGGCTACAGTCAATGTACATACGTGTGAATAATCGCGTGCGCTTCCCGGTCCCGGTCCTCCGCTAATCAGGTTGAAAGCGTTAAGAGTCTGTGATAGTGACCTGGCCTGCAGCTCGCTCTTTATTCAGTAGATCAAAACATAATACAATAGACACTGTGTGCTCTTCTTCCATTGGTTTGTGGGTGGGACATATCCTGTGCACCGGGGACCATTGGTCAGTTCAAGAAGTGGGCGATGGCTAGGACTTGAGATGTGGTTTCTGTTGTTTACATCTGAGTTTCCGCCCCATGATCAGTTAAACCCATCACATTAATCATAAATCTGGTATTATTAATAACTTAATGAGGTAACATTTAATAATGTTCTTATTCCCACCAGATTAATGTGTACGTGACTCTGAACAATATGATCCCACACATGATATGATTATCTATTTCAATCTTCAAGATATACATATATCCACATATTCTCATATATATATATATATATATATATATATATATACACGTAAACACATTCTCCTGCTATTACAATTTGTTAGGAATTATATATATTTATTCATATATATTTATATATATATATATATATATATATATATATATATATATATATGAACACCTACATCTCCGTGGGTTTTAGACTATGAATGTTAATATCTTAGATTTCTATATGTCTGGTCTTGTGTTGTGGTTAGCTATTGTTTCTAAACAGCTTCGGTTCCTGGGTATTGTCTCTTCGTTTTGTTTTTTTTGTTTTCAGGTGAGACAATGACAATCCAGTACTCATTGTTTTAAATAGAAACTTGGCAATTTTAGTAAACAAAGGTTTTTGCCTTCTTCATAGAATTTCAAAGCTTAGTGTAAATAAGGCCATTGTATTTTAGTCTCTGGGAGTTTTAATTTATGTGTGACTGACCTTCCTGCTATTTAGAAGATAAAGTAGACAGTGTGGGATTTTTACAATATATATATTAAATCTATGATATGTCTTTATGGCTTTTCCATGAGAGTACAAATTCCACTGTAATTACTCATACCACGCTCTAATGCGCAGGACCGTGGGTGCGACCACACGCTATTTGCGAATATGTGCATGCACAGCCGAACACGCACGCACACGGAGGCCACCTATGTGGTGTTTGTATGTAATGTGTGTTTTGTAATATTTTTTTATTTTGACATACCTGCACAGTAATGTACCATATTAATACCAGAAATGTACTGTAGACAATACACCATATTCCTATGCAGTATATTGTAACATATGTATAATTAGTACATAGTCTGGAATCTGATCCCTAGAGGAGGAGGAGGGCCCTCAAACATAATGGCCCACCGGGTGTTTCCCCTGTACCCCTGTGGGCCAGTCCAACCCTGGGAACCAATTCAAGAAAAGTACATAAATGAAACATACCAATAAAAATAGTGTCGATATACAAACCAAACAAGTCAGGTGGGCTGGAGGGATCCCAAACTTACATGGAAATCACCCTTTTAAGATGCTAATTAGCTAGATAAATAGATTGACAGCTGACTGCCCTAAATCTACTACTTAACCCTTAACCAACAACAACCAGTAAATACATAAAGTCAGGGGTGCTTATATCTCCTCAAACTCAGTTAATTTTTGGGGATATTTTATTTGTGCTTCCACTAACTATGTCTATGAATGGCAACTTTCTGTCATATGGTGATGTAATAACAGTACGTCCATCCTTTGCATAAGTTGGTTTCTATGCTGTGGTACACCCTAAAATAAATTAAATAAATGTGTAGTAGGGATAGGTTGTTTTCGTATCTTTTTTTTTTAAAGATATTTTTATTAAGATTTTTCAATATACAAAACATAAGAGTTTAAATCAGACGACAATTAGTACAGGCATCTTTTTTTGAAAAGAAAATGGACGATATAATGCAAGATCATAATAATAATTTTGTTACAATGCTTGACATTAAATCCATGTCAATAATAACAAGAATTTTCAGAATATAGAGATTATAGATACATAACTACAAATAGCATTATCTTCATCCAAAATCACTTATCTGACATTTTGAAATATAGCCTTAAAGTAATCAAAACTTATTGATTAAATATAGTTCCTAAACAAAAATTAGAATAAAATACCTGGGAGGGAGGGAAGGAAAGAATATAGAATAGAAGAAACAAGTAAAAATAGAAGAAATTAGAAATAGAAAGTAGAAAGAAAATAGATAATAGACCATACTCCACAATTCGAAATCTTTCAAATACCAAAAACGAATAATCCAAGACAAGATCCACTAAACAATTGTGTTCTTATCCATTTATACCTTCAAAAAAGGGGGAGCTGGATCCCATATTAAAGTTCCACCAATCTTAAAGAGGGAAATCACCAAAGATTCTATAAATTTGTGTTTGAATCTCCGGATCTAGAGTATTTATAAATGGAGCCCATTTGAAGTAAAACTTTTGTATATTCACACCCACATTTAAACATACATACTTCTTTTCATAATATAAAATATTTGTCAATTTACGTTTAACCTCTACAACTGTAGGGGCTGACTTTTTAGTCCAATGAAGTAATATACATTTCTTACTTATAGTAAGAATAGTAATGAGAAGAGGTAAGATATGTTTTTTATTATGTCCAAGATACCAGGCGGAGAAACTAAGGCCTAGACAAGCTTTTGGATCTGGTCTCAGCTTGAGGTCAAACACTGAATTTATAAAACATATTATCTTACACCAAAAATGTCTCAGCTTATAGCAATCCCATGTACAATGAATAAAATTTGCAATTGCAGCTCCACATTTAATACAGTTACCCTGTTCTTCCTTTACCAAATACCTCCTTTGGTGCGGAGTAATATATGCTCTATGTAATATCCGTATATAAACCTCCTGCAAATATGCAGAAGAGAGAACTTTCAGAGAAATACCAGCTAGTTCTATTAATTCAGGGATATCCGATAAGGAAGGAATATCTGCTTTCCATTTCTGCAGCAAATTATCCCATTGCACGTGTTCAGTATCACCCATTATTAATTGGTATAAATACTTAACTTTATAACTTTTATTCAAAAGAAAAGTAAGCAACATATCAACAGATTTTACTTGTGACACATGTATACCCATTTTAGGTATAAAAGGTTTTGACGCTTTAATAGAAGTCAAATAATGACGTGTTTGGAAGTACATGAACATATAATTTTGTGGAATAGAATAAATAAGACAAATATCAGAAAATGTAGAAATCACCCCTCCTGGATCGAAAACTTTATATGACAAATCTAGCCCTTTCTTCTTCCACACTGTGAATCATGAATTAGTCAAAGTTGGAGGGAATGAGGGGTTCCCCCACAATGATATAAATTGGGTCACATAAGGGTTAGTTTTAAATTTGTTATTTATGGCTAGCCATGCTTTATATGTATCTTCAAAAAGAATATGAGTCTTAATCCATTGAGGGATTAGTGATAATTTAGACTGTAATAGCGCTCCCAGGGCATATGGGTAAAATATAGCTGATTCTAAATCAAAATCTACATATTCAGATTTATTTAAAATCCAAGCATTAATATATCTGAAAAAGATAGAGAGTGAGTAAGCTGGCACATCAGGATAACCCAAACCTCCTTTTCGTTTATGTACAATCATTTTTGCCCTAGAAATCCGTGGACGTTTCCCTTGCCAAATAAATTTGGAAAATATAGTATCCAATTTCTTAATATCCGAAGCAGATAAAGCTATTGGAATTTGTTGCATACAATAAAACAGTTTCGGAAATAAAATAGATTGGACAACAGCCAATCTTCCCAAGAGAGAGAGCGGTAATTCTTTCCATGACTCAAGCTTCAATGCTATTTTGGCTATTACTGAAGTAAAATTGGCCAAATACATCTGAGAGAGATCTGAGCAAATCTGTATTCCTAGATATTTAATGCGGGAAGGGGCAAGAGCTAACGGGATGTTCATAGATTTCAAAAAGTCGGAATTTGTGTTCCCTAAAAGGAGTACTTCTGATTTCATTATATTAATTTTATAGCCCGATATTTTACTAAAAGAATCAATCAAATTAAACAATGCTGGTAAAGAACTAAAAGGGTTTGATAGGAAAAGAAGGGCGTCATCTGCAAATAATCCAATCTTTAATTCTGCTGAATTAATTTTGATACCTTCAATCTTTGATGACTCTCGAATAGCAACCGCTAAAGGTTCAATCGCAATAGCGAAAAGGAGAGGGGACAAGGGACAACCTTGCCTAGTACCTCTACCTAATAAAAAAGAAGAAGATAAAATACCGTTACAAGCTACCTGAGATTTAGGATTAGAGTATATAGTGCGAAGAATAGTAATAAATTGGGGAGGAAAACCAAAATTAAATAAGGTTTTAAATAAATGAGGCCATAATACTAAGTCAAATGCTTTTTCCGCATCTAATGTGACTACAATCGGATTAGAAGATGAAGAAAAAGCATTAGAACATACGTGTTGAATCGCAGCCAAGACCCTTCTTACATTCACCACTGAGTGGCGTCCTGTAATGAATCCTGTCTGATCTTTATGGATCAGTAATGGCAAAATCGGTTTTAAGCGTTCAGCTAAAATTTTTGTAAATATCTTATAATCGTTATTTAGAAGCGATATAGGTCTATATGACCCTGGTATATTTAAATCTCGGCCTTCTTTAGGTAAGACCTTAATAATCGCATCCGAAAAATGTAAAGGGAGTTCACCACTTGTGATAATATGATTAAAGCAATCTGCTAATGGTTTAACTATGAGCGGACTCATCAAATGATAAAATTCGGTAGAAAAGCCATCCGGGCCTGGAGCCTTCGCTGCTTTCAACTGTCCAATAACTTTAGATGCTTCTTCAGGGGTAATCGGGGCTATCAATGTTTGTGAGTGGGAATTAGAAAGCTGAGGTAAAGGAAGGGAGTCCCAAAATAAAGAGGAAGTAGGTTCAGATTCATTAATATCTAAAGGAGGAGAATATACATTTTTATAAAAGGTCTTCAAAATACTCGCTATTTGCTGATCAGATGTAGTGAGAGAACCATCCGAGTTTTTTAAAGGGTGTACTACTGTTTTATGTCTAGAGCCTTGTAGAAGATTGGTAAGAAGTTTTCCAGTCTTATTACCAAACCTGTAGAACTTAGAATTTACATTGAACAAATATTTATCTCCGCTTATTTGAAGGAATTCATTAAAATGTATTTGGGCATTAATATATTGAGTCTTAGTAAGAGGGGAAGGGAATTGCTTAAATAGTTGGAATGCATTAGATAGCTGAGATTGAAGAGTGATATATAAATCTTTTCTCTTTTTTGAGATTTGGGAGTGATACTGTATAAGATCACCTCTTAAAACAACTTTAGCTGTCTGCCAAAAAATTGAGGGATTTTCCTTTGCATATTCCCCATTATGAGAAACATAATCCTTCCAATTTTGCAGTAGATTGTCTTTAAATAATTTCGATTTAATCAAATAAGCCGGGAACTTCCACATTGGATTAATATTATTAGGTTTGTTTATGTGTAAAACTGTACAAATTAAACCATGATCTGATAAAATCGGGGGCTCTATAGTCACCAATTCAACTTTAGGAAATATGGAGTTAGCAACAAAAATATAATCGATACGCGACCATGTATTGTGAGTCATGGAAAGACATGAATACTCCCTCTCTATGGGATTAAGTACTCGCCAGGAGTCTATTAAATTCAGTGATTTAGTAAAGAATTCAATACCTAACTTAGGGAGTCGCAATATAGATTTCGGAGGAGGGGAGCGATCTAAAAAAGACGTAATTAAATTAAAATCTCCACAAATTATCAATGTAGATGGATCATAAGAATGTAGCTTGGCTAGTATTTGTCTCATAAAGGACTTTTTATACGGCGTAGGGGCATAAATACTGCAAATATTGTAACTATTACCTGCAATTGCTATTGTCACTATGACATAACGACCTTCCAAGTCACTATCCATTGAAATAACCTGAAGATCAAGAGAACGTTTAGCAAGAATTGCCACTCCACTTGATTTTGTGGTATAGGATGCTGATCCCAGTAAGGCCCAATTTAACATTTGTAATTTCTTGACTTCAGGGGCCAGCAAGTGCGTTTCTTGTAAACAGATAATATCCACAGACAATTTATTGAGATATGTCAATAATTTCCGACGTTTAGCTGGTGTATGGATACCACGAATATTTAACGATCCAATTTTGACTGACATTATTACCTTATGGATATATCCAATTATGTATAGTTTCGAATTGTGAAGTTAGACAGAGAAGAAATAGAGGGGGAGAATAAGGGAAGAACAATAGGAAACACACACAAAACATCACATAAACAAACCGGGACTTGTCAGTAATGAAACAATTTGAGCAGAATAACAACATTTGCAAAGAAGACTTCCAGCTTTTATCCCCAGTCCGTACCTCCAGGGCCCCAGACATAGGGAGATCCAGAAAAAACATACCAATCAACTCAGAAGAATCCGACTCAGCTCCTCCGTTCACCACCAGCTTAATTATGGTTCAAAATATCATCCAATCAAAACTGTCACCATATCTTTATGGCTATAGTAAAGAATATGTAAATAGAACTAGAAAACATACATATTTAAAGATTCAGAAGCGAATACTTAAAGGCAAAGTCATCCATCGGTGATGTCAGAATTACGTTTTCCATCGACTTCCTCCTTTAAAAAGGCTGCCGCATCCGCTGCATTAGTAAAGTCTGAATGTCCCGAATCGGTAAAAATCCGCAACCTTGCTGGAAACATCATAAAGAACTTGCGTTGATCTCTAACCAAAGCAGAACACACTGGCGAGAAAGATTTCCTCAGCTTAGATAGCTCCACCGAGAAGTCCTGAAACAATCTTAGGGAATGGCCCTCCCAATCCAGTGACTTAGCTTTTCGCGCTGCTTTCCATATTTCTTGCTAATGCAAATAATTTAAGGTCTTAAAAATGACTGCCCTCGGGCGATTCGGGGGAGATTTTGCTGCACCCCCAATTCTATGTACTCGTTCTATTATAAGATCAGCACAAGCGGCTTCAATATGCAGCAGCTTAGGAAGCGTATTTCTCACAAAATGTGCAAGAAAAGCTCCAACCAGCGATTCAGGGAGGCCAATGATTCTTAAGTTATTTCTCCTCGTTCCATTTTCTATATTGTCTAGCTTCTCAGAAAGACGTGTATTATCAATCACTAACATACGGACTTCTTTCTGTAAAGTGTCTATGTCATCTCTAGCAACACTGATGTGGCTTTCATTATCAGACACTCTCTTATTAAGATGTTGAAGCTGGGTAGTAATATCAGACACAGCCTTATTTAAAAGGGGTTCAACTGTTGCTTGGACAGTGGCTATCATATCAGCGTATGTTGAAGTAAATGTACCTGAGCCAGCATTCCCATCTCCACCTGCCGAGGTCTCAGAGAAGAGATCTGGTATCACCTTCTTAGTCGCTGGCGTCCCCGGAGCTGTATCTGCACCCGGCGCCATGTTGTGCTCTCCACGGCGTTTCTCCTGACGCGGCTGCTGTGGCGGGGCTGGTGTTTTCGAAGCCGGAGACGCGGTCAAGTACTTGTCCATAGTAACCTCCGTGCGGCGAGGGGACCTTGACCGGTGGGTTCGTGAGATAGACAGCTTTGATATCATCCAAAGCTGGGGCGAGTTGCAGAGCTGACGAGAGACGCTGCTCACGCTCTCATGCCGGAACCGGAAGAAGTTTGTTTTCGTATCTTTAATCAATTGTCAGCTTTGTTTTTATCTAGGCCAATTTACTGAAATCTCTGATACACAAAACCTAGAACTACTTTTTACTTAAACGATCTGAAAGTTGGGGCGGAATTCAAATGTTATGTCTACATTTCAGCTCGCACCTGCCCATTAGTTTAGTTGGATTTAGCTGCTTTACGCTGCTAAACCCGTCATTAATAACACTATCACCGTGATAGGGGATATCAATTACCCGTATTTTTCGGACCATAAGACGCACTTTTTCTCCCCAAAAATGTGGGGGGAAAAGTTTGTGCGTCTTATGGAGCGAATAAGACGTGTTTGCGGGTAGCGCCGGGTCCTGGATGCTGCTGCTGCGCCGTCATCAGCAGAGCGCCCGCATCTCAGAGCCCATCTCAGCAGCAGAGCCGGCATCATGTGACTCCCCCGCTCCCCCCAACCTCCTCCCTCCTCAGGAGTGCACCGCGGGCAGCGTTAGCGAAAGCCTGGACGCGGGGACCCACTGATACTGTCAGTATATATGTGTGTGTGTGTGTGTGTGTGTGTGTGTGTGTGTGTGTCTATGTGTATGCTGGCTCTGATGTGCTTGTCTCTGTATGCTGGCTCCGTCAGAAGGCTGCACTCTACAGAATCCTTGTAGGAGTCTGAGAAATCACACAAAAATATCTCTTAGAGGTTGGTGAAAACTAGGGAGGCAGCGCAAGGATGATAAAGCAGAAATGGTTCAGAATATTTTTTTTCCAGTTTTCCTACTCTAAAAACTAGGTGCGTCTTATGGTCAGGTGCGTCTTATGGTCCGAAAAATACAGTATATATCACCCCCCTGCGATCTCCTGACACTTTAGACGGGAAACTGGGGGCGATAACTAGTGATGAGCGGGTTCGGTTTCCGAGAACTTCACCCTTTTTACACGGGTCCGAGCCTACCTCGGATTCTCCTGTATGGCTCAGGTAACCCGAGCGCGCCCGAACGTCATCATCCCGCTGTCGGATTCTCGCGAGATTCGGATTCTGTATAAGCAGCCGCGCATCATCGCCATTTTCACTCGTGCATTGGAAATGTTAGGGAGAGGACGTGGCTGGCGTCCTCTAGGTTTATGTTGATGCATTGCAAATATTTTGTGCTTGCTTATTACTTAATTGTGGGGACTGGGGAGCAGCTGTATATAGGAGGAGTACAGTGCAGAGTTTTGCTGACAGTGACCACCAGTAATACGTTGTCTACCTGAAAAACACTCCATATCTGTGCTCAGTGTGCTGCATATATCTGTGCTCACACTGCTTAATTGTGGGGACTGGGGAGCAGCTGTATTATATAGCAGGAGTACAGTGCAGAGTTTTGCTGACAGTGACCACCAGTATACGTTGTCTGCCTGAAAAACACTCCATATCTGTGCTCAGTGTGCTGCTTTATTGTGGGGACTGGGGACCACCAGTATAATATTATATAGGAGGAGTACAGTGCAGAGTTTTGCTGATCAGTGACTACCAGTATATAATATATAGCATTACGGTACAGTAGGCCACTGCTGTACCTACCTCTGTGTCGTCATTAAGTATACTATCCATCTAGATTCTATACCTGTGGTGCATTTCAGTTGTGCAGTTTGCTGACACAGTGACAACCAGTATATATAGCAGTACGGTACGGAAGGCCACTGCTGTACCTACTTCTGTGTCGTCATTAAGTATACTATCCATCTACAGTCTATACCTGTGGTGCATTTTAGTTTTGCAGTTTGCTGACACAGTGACCACCAGTATACTATATATAGTAGTACGGTACGGAAGGCCACTGCTGTACCTACCTCTGTGTCATCATTAAGTATACTATCCATCTAGATTCTATACCTGTGGTGCATTTTAGGTTTTCAGTTTGCTGACACAGTGACCACCAGTATACTATATATAGCAGTACGCTATGGAAGGCCACTGCTGTACCTACCTCTGTGTCGTCATTAAGTATACTATCCATCTACATTCTATACCTGTGGTGCATTTTAGTTTTGCAGTTTGCTAACACAGTGACCACCAGTATACTATATATAGCAGTACGGTACGGAAGGCCACTGCTGTACCTACCTCTGTGTCGTCATTAAGTATACTGTCCATCTACATTCTATACCTGTGGTGCATTTTAGTTTTGCAGTTTCCTGACACAGTGACCACCAGTATACTATATATAGCAGTACGGTACGGAAGGCCACTGCTGTACCTACCTCTGTGTCGTCATTAAGTATACTATCCATCTACATTCTATACCTGTGGTGCATTTTAGTTTTGCAGTTTGCTGACACAGTGACCACCAGTATACTCTATATAGCAGTACGGTATGGAAGGCCACTGCTGTACCTACCTCTGTGTCGTCATTAAGTATACTATCCATCTACATTCTATACCTGTGGTGCATTTTAGTTGTGCGCAGTATATATAGTAGTAGGCCATTGCTATTGATACTGGCATATAATTCCACACATTAAAAAATGGAGAACAAAAATGTGGAGGTTAAAATAGGGAAAGATCAAGATCCACTTCCACCTCGTGCTGAAGCTGCTGCCACTAGTCATGGCCGAGACTATGAAATGCCATCAACGTCATCTGCCAAGGCCGATGCCCAATGTCATAGTAGAGAGCATGTAAAATCCAAAAAACAAAAGTTCAGTAAAATGACGCAAATATCAAAACTGAAAGCATCTGATGAGAAGCGTAAACTTGCCAATATGCCATTTACGACACGGAGTAGCAAGGAACGGCTGAGGCCCTGGCCTATGTTCATGGCTAGTGGTTCAGATTCACATGAGGATGGAAGCACTCATCCTCTCGCTAGAAAAATGAAAAAAATTAAGCTGGCAAAAGCACAGCAAAGAACTGTGCGTTCTTCTAAATCACAAATCCCCAAGGAGAGTCCAATTGTGTCGGTTGCGATGCCTGACCTTCCCAACATTGGACGGGAATAGCTTGCGCCTTCCACCATTTGCACGCCCCCCGCAAGTGCTGGAAGGAGCACCCGCAGTCCAGTTCCTGATAGTCAAATTGAAGATGTCACTGTTGAAGTACACCAGGATGAGGATATGGGTGTTGCTGGCGCAGGGGAGGAAATTGACAAGGAGGATTCTGATGGTGAGGTGGTTTGTTTAAGTCAGGCACCCGGGGAGACACCTGTTGTCCGTGGGACGAATATGGCCATTGACATGCCTGGTCAAAATACAAAAAAAAAATCAGCTCTTCGGTGTGGAATTATTTCAACACAAATGCGGACAACTGGTGTCAAGCCGTGTGTTGCCTTTGTCAAGCTGTAATAAGTAGGGGTAAGGACGTTAACCACCTCGGAACATATTCCCTTATCCGTCACCTGCAGCGCATTCATCATAAGTCAGTGACAAGTTCAAAAACTTTGGGTGACAACGGAAGCAGTCCACTGACCACTAAATCCCTTCCTCTTGTAACCAAGCTCCTGCAAACCACACCACCAGCTCCCTCAGTGTCAATTTCCTCCTTACCCAGGAAAGCCAATAGTTCTGCAGGCCATGTCACTGGCAAGTCTGACGAGTCCTCTCCTGCCTGGTATTCCTCCGATGCATCCTTGAGTGTACACCTACTGCTGCTGGCGCTGCTGTTGTAGCTGCTGGGAGTCGATCGTCATCCCAGAGGGGAAGTCGGAAGACCACTTGTACTACTTCCAGTAAGCAAGTGACTGTCCAACAGTCCTTTGCGAGGAAGATGAAATATCACAGCAGTCATCCTGCTGCAAAGCAGATAACTCAGGCCTTGGCAGCCTGGGCGGTGAGAATCGTGGTTTCGGTATCCACCGTTAATTCAGAGGCAACTAGAGACTTGATTGAGGTACTGTGTCCCCAGTACCAAATACCATCTAGGTTCCATTTCGCTAGGCAGGCGATACCGAAAATGTACACAGACCTCAGAAAAAGAGTCACCAGTGTCCTAAAAAATGTAGTTGTACCCAATGTCCACTTAACCACAGACATGTGGACAAGTGGAGCAGGGCAGACTCAGGACTATATGACTGTGACAGCCCACTGGGTAGATGTATTGCCTCCCGCAGCAAGAATAGCAGCGGCGGCACCAGTATCAGCATCTCGCAAACGCCAACTCGTTCCTAGGCAGGCTACGCTTTGTATCACCGCTTTCCAGAAGAGGCACACAGCTGACAACCTCATACGGAAACAGAGGAAGATCATCGCAGAATGGCTTACCCCAATTGGACTCTCCAGGGGATCTGTGACATCGGACAACGCCACCAATATTGTGCGTGCATTACATCTGGGCAAATTCCAGCACGTCCCATGTTTTGCACATACATTGAATTTGGTGGTGCAGAATTATTTAAAAAACGACAGGGGCGTGCAAGAGATGCTGTTGGTGGCCCGAAGAATTGCGTGCCACTTTCGGCATTCAGCCACCGCCTACAGAAGACTGGAGCACCACCAAACAATCCTGAACCTGCCCTGCCATCATCTGAAGCAAGAGGTGGTAACGAGGTGGAATTCAACCCTCTATATGCTTCAGAGGATGGAGGAGCAGCAAAAGGCCATTCAAGCCTATACATCTGCCCACGATATAGGCAAAGGAGGGGGAATGCACCTGACTCAAGCGCAGTGGAGAATGATTTCAACATTGTGCAAGGTTCTGCAACCCTTTGAACTTGCCACACGTGAAGTCAGTTCAGACACTGCCATCCTGTGTCAGGTCATTCCCCTCATCAGGCTTTTGCAGAAGAAGCTGGAGACATTGAAGGAGGAGCTAAAACAGAGTGATTCCGCTAGGCATTTGGGACTTGTGGATGGAGCCCTTAATTCGCTTAACCAGGATTCACGGGTGGTCAATCTGTTTAAATCAGAGCACTACATTTTGGCCACCGTGCTCGATCCTTGTTAGGGTCTCCTGCCCTGTGCTGCCACGTCGTCATGGCAACCGGGAGACAAGTGCTAGCGGAGTAACCTGAGCGCAGCTGATACTCCGGTTCGGGTCTTTTGCTGTGCAGTGGTTACAGGCTCTGTGCACGGCAGGGGATCCGGTGCTGGTTTTTGTGCTCACAGTCTGTGAGGTCTGAGTGGGGCGTGGACAGCACCTGCTTTATAAGGCCTCTTCTCAGGTTAAGCAGATGCTGCTGAATCTTTGTTGGTTAGTCAGTTCCTGAAAGTTAGCCAGTACTGTGTAGCTTTGTATTTGTTGTTGCTTACTGCAAATAGGCCTGGGGATTTGGTACTACACTCTGCCAATCCAGACCTAGCAGTAAGACTGGAGTCAGTCGTTTAGCTTGCTGGGGTTCTTTTACTACTCTGTGAACTTAGCAAGTTTGCGGCTGTATTCTAAGACTTGCCTGCCTAAATCCTGTCTCACTGTGCAAGGTGTCAGGTGTCAGTTTAGTGGCAGTAAGCTGAACCTGTGCACTGCAAGTGAGGATTAGGATTGTGGAGACTCTCCTTGTGTCTATCATTCCATCTCTGACCAAGGAGTTTATTGCCACACCCGTTGGTAACCCTTTAGGGTTTTGCTGTTGCCCTTAGCAACAGCATTTCAGGTTCTCTACGTATTAAAACACAACATCTTGCTTTTCCCATCTGAGCATTACTAATACTAGGGAGACACCCAGTTTCTTAGCCTCTGGGCTTCTCTGTTCACTTTGTGTTATTTTGTTACCCTATCACCTTCTGTGTACGTAATGTCATATTCCCCAGTCTGTCTGTGAGTTCATTTGTTTTGCATACCTATCCGTTCAGACACCAGTACATTCCTGCAGGCACTGGTGTGCATAACAGTTCAAACACCAGTACATTCCTGCAGGCACTGGTGTGCATAACAATTCAAACACCAGTACATTCCTGCAGGCACTGGTGTGCATAACAATCCTAGATTTAAAACCTAAGTTGTATCGCTCTTTCCGGCAGACACAAGTCTGCAGAGGTTCAAAGACCTGCTGGTGAGAAAATTGTCAAGTCAAGCGGAACGTGACCCGTCAACATCTCCTCCTTCACATTCTCCCGCAACTGGGGGTGCGAGGAAAAGGCTAAGAATTCCGAGCCCACCCGCTGGCAGTGATGCAGGGCAGTCTGGAGCGAGTGCTGACATCTGGTCCGGACTGAAGGACCTGCCAACGATTACTGACATGCCGTCTACTGTCACTGCATATGATTCTGTCACCATTGAAAGAATGGTGGAGGATTATATGAGTGACCACATCCAAGACAGTCCATACGTATACTGGCAGGAAAAAGAGGCAATTTGGAGGCCCTTGCACAAACTGGCTTTATTCTACCTAAGTTGCCCTCCCTCCAGTGTGTACTCCGAAAGAGTGTATAGTGCAGCCGCTCACCTTGTCAGCAATCGGCGTACGAGGTTACTTCCAGAAAATGTGGAGAAGATGATGTTCATCAAAATGAATTATAATCAATTCCTCCGTGGAGACATTCACCAGCAGCAATTGCCTCCACAAAGTACACAGGGACCTGAGATGGTGGATTCCAGTGGGGACGAATTAATAATCTGTGAGGAGGGGGATGTACACAGTGAAAAGGGTGAGGAATCGGAGGATGATGATGAGGTGGACATCTTGCCTCTGTAGAGCCAGTTTGTGCAAGGAGAGATTGATTGCTTCTTTTTTTGGTGGGGGCCCAAACCAACCAGTCATTTCAGTCACAGTCGTGTGGCAGACCCTGCCGCTGAAATGATGGGTTCGTTAAAGTGTGCATGTCCTGTTTATACAACATAAGGGTGGGTGGGAGGGCCCAAGGACAATTCCATCTTGCACCTCTTTTTTTCTTTCATTTTTCTTTGCATCATGTGCTGTTTGGGGACAATTTTTTTGAAGTGCCATCCTGCCTGACACTGCAGTGCCACTCCTAGATGGGCCAGGTGTTTGTGTCGGCCACTTGTGTCGCTTAGCTTAGTCACACTGCGACCTTGGTGCGCCTCTTTTTTTTTTGCATCATGTGCTGTTTGGGGACTATTTTTTTGAAGTGACATCCTGTCTGACACTGCAGTGCCACTCCTAGATGGGCCAGGTGTTTGTGTCGGCCACTTGTGTCGCTTAGCTTAGTCACACAGTGACCTTGGTGCGCCTCTTTTTTTCTTTGCATCATGTGCTGTTTGGGGACTATTTTTTTGAAGTGCCATCCTGTCTGACACTGCAGTGCCACTCCTAGATGGGCCAGGTGTTTGTGTCGGCCACTTGTGTTGCTTAGCTTAGTCACACAGTGACCTTGGTGCGCCTCTTTTTTTTTCTTTGCATCATGTGCTGTTTGGGGACTATTTTTTTGAAGTGCCATCCTGCCTGACACTGCAGTGCCACTCCTAGATGGGCCAGGTGTTTGTGTCGGCCACTTGTGTCGCTTAGCTTAGCCATCCAGCGACCTCGGTGCAAATTTTAGGACTAAAAATAATATTGTGAGGTGTGAGGTGTTCAGAATAGACTGGAAATGAGTGGAAATTATGGTTATTGAGGTTAATAATACTATGGGATCAAAATGACCCCCAAATTTTATGATTTAAGCTGTTTTTTAGGGTTTTTTGAAAAAAACACCTGAATCCAAAACACACCCGAATCCGACAAAAAAATTTCGGTGAGGTTTGGCCAAAATGCGTCCGAATCCAAAACACGGCCGCTGAACCAAATCCAAAACCAAAACACAAAACCCGAAAAATGTCCGGTGCACATCACTAGCGATAACATGTGAGTTCACCCAGACTGCAGAAAAGTACCAATGGTGCAATTAGGGGAGTTCTTTAACAACAAATAAGGACTATCATTAGCAAGTTCATAGGAGAGCGAGCCATAAAAATTCTTAAATAACCAACAGGTGAGGGTCAGAAACTCAAGCCCACAAATTACCTCATTGCAGAGCAAAGCAGTGACATCTCTAAGCTGTTCTATGCATGCAACAAGAATCAGTGTCTACCATTGCCTAATTACTATCAAAAAAGCTGGTAGAGCAGCAACAGTGTTGGATGAATGATGCCGGCATCTATAGACTAGCACACACGCACAGACACCGATGTATCAATGTAGCCACACTCATTGTGGCTACATCTGTGGCAAGGGGTCTCTCTTGGGGTGGTTAGGTGCACCTGTGCCTGGTCGCGCCGAGCTGTGTCTATTCATGCGAATGGGATGCTTGCGTGTCCAAGGTGTGCGCATCTAAGATGTGGGTGTGGGATGATAGAAAGACAGTGTCTGGTTAGACAGTCAATAGATAGACACCACATGTTAGACAGACATTAGGTTGACAGGGTCAGAAGGTCGGCAGGTTCAGAAGGTCGATAGGGTCAAAAGGTCGACATGAAAATGGTCAACACGAAAAAGGTAGACACTATTTTTTATTGCATTTTTGTGGTTTGTGAGGATAGTTTTGTCTTCTGGGACCCCCAATTGTAGAAAAGCATTCCCTCACGGGGTTCGCTTTGCTCACCACGCTTCAGGCTCGGTGGCTCGCTGTGCTCGCCACAAAGTTTGTAACCAACTTTATGCTGACATGGATAGAGAAGGTATAAAATAGTCCAAAAACAAGTAAAAAATGTAAAAAAACCAGTGTCTACCTTTTTTTTATGTAGACCATTTTCATGTTGACCTTTTGTCTCTGTCGACCTTTTGTACTGCCAACCTTTATCACTTCGACCTTTTGACCCTGTCGACCTAATGTATGTTTAACATATGGTGTCTATCTATCATCCGGATACCCTTAGATGTGCATGCGGTCGCGCCTAACAAGGAACGATCGTGCTGGGATGTAGCCACGATGAAAATGTCTACATCTGTACCTGGATTCTGCAGCATCAGCTCTCCAGATGTCACACACCTGTATACCCAGCCGGATCAAAGTTGGTGTCTTGCAGGATTGTACTTGTGAGACTCGCTATCCTGTGAGACTTACTATAGATGCAGGAGCTTCCTAACAGCCACTAGAGCCAACATTTTGGGACTCACAGGTCTGTGTGGGGGACCCTAATATGTGGGGACCCCAGGATTACCACCCCTGTCGCTCCTCCCTGAATCCAGCCCTGGAAGACCAGCATCAGTGTTGCAAGAGCAGAGGACCAGCAATGACTGGGAGGACCCTGTGTATAATAAAGCTGCCTGTAACACTGCCTGACTGCCCACAAGCATCCTTGAGGAACCATGGGACAGTAGCGGCAACTTTCTGTGATTGAGGGACAACCAGAGGATCAGAGTATCTCATAAGACTGCAGCCTGATGAGAACCAGAGGAGGAATAGCAGACAGCCAGTGATGAGAAGCCACAGGCACCATGCAAGGCACCCCACTGCCTGGATTGAGGACCCCAGTAGAACCTCTACCAAAGTACAGGGGACAGAGCTTGCTGGAGAAAGCAGAAAAGACCCCAGATGACAACCTACTGTTACGTTCTCTGTGCTCAGAATGTGAGGTACTGAGTGGGTTAGTCCAGAGCACAGGAACATGACGCTGTAATGATAGCAAAGTACAGCAGCATCCCCTAGGAACCTAACTCCATTGTTCCACCCGCGTTGTCAGTCTACACCTGCGAGACTATGTGTTCTTAGGCCAACGGCAGCCGCATTTGAAGGGCGGATTAAGTCTGCCCAACTCAGATGCCCCCCGGTCTTAATTGGAGACAAGGCGTAAACTGAGACGGGGCGGAAACAAGGGGACTACTAACTAAATAAAGCACAGAGCTAGGGGCTGCTACTAAACTGAAACAAAACATATGTGCGGCATGGCCACCAAAGGAAAAGGACAACAAAGGTAATACTGTCCACACCCTACACGCCACCATCGTGTACCGGGGAGAACAGCTAGGGCGGAAACCTACGCAAAACACCAGCAACAAATATAACAAAAGAATACTATGGCTTAGGCCACAAGATGTGGCAGAAGCCGCTACTCACAACACTGGGGAAGTAACCACAGGTGAACAAGACCCCGAGATGACAAAGTTACAATCAACTGGAAGGCTGGAAGGACTCCTCTGACCGGCTTCCAAACACCAGGACTCAGGACCACTGGAACAGGGTAGAACACTGAACAGGGAATTCTCCAGAGCAGGAACAGCTCACAGGAAGCTATCACCGGCGTCTGTGTCAGGCAGAGAGGCAGAATATAACCAGAACTCCGCCAATCACAGCAGAGACCCTTAATTAACTGATGTCGTGCAGCTGCCCTGCTGCATGACCAAAAACTGACAGGTAGACTTAATTACCTGGCAATGGGGAATGCGGTCCGCGCCCGGCGTCCCCGTTGCCAAGGACCTGGCGGCTCTGAGTGTTCAGCGTCCTGGCATTGCCAGGCACCGAGTGGGGAGCAGGAGGAGGTGCGGCGGACGTGATGCGCCGAGACCAATGCTTAGCAACGGTCGGGCGCTGGCGCGAGCCGCCGCGCCTAACAGTACCCCCCCTTGAGGAAGAATTAAAGAACCCCTATATCCGGGTTTATGAGGAAATTCCTGAAAGAACAACCTCCTAAGCCTAGGGGCATGCAAATCCTTGTCAAGGACCCAAGACCTTTCCTCTGGCCCGTACCCTTTCCAATGATCAAAAAAATAGAGCCGACCATGAGAAAATTTAGAATCTAAGACCTTCTCCACTAGGAATTCTTGTTGACCCTGAACATCCACCGGAGATCTACCCTGGACAATTTTCAGAGGAAACCTCCTGGAAAGAACATATGGCTTCAATAGGGAACAATGGAAAGTGTTGCCGATTTTAAGTGACTTAGGCAAGCGTAGCCGAAAAGCCACTGGATTGACTTTTTTGACAATAAGGAACAGTCCAATAAATCTGGGTCCCAATCTAGCTGAGGGTTGTCGGAGCTTGATGTTGCAGGTTGACAAACACACCTTATCCCCTACCTTAAATGTGCACGGGCATCGGAACCTATCAGAATTTTTTTTTTCCCGAAAAGCAGCTTTCTAAAGAGCAAGGTGTACCTTCCTCCAAATAACTCTGAGACGGGAGGTTAAGGTCAAAGAAGAAGCTGGATAATGGGGAGTAAAGGAATTGGCTCTAGGGTAAAAGCCCAGGACCGAAAAGAACGGAGACTCCTTGGTGGATGAATGGCAAGTGTTATTGTAGGCAAACTCAGCCAGAGGAAGAAAATCTGACCAATCGTTCTGAAGTTTGGCAGATTAAAGACGTAAATATTGTTTTAGTGACTGATTCACGTGTTCAGTCTGCCCGTTAGACTGTGGATGGTATCCAGACATTAGACAGAGTTTCATGTTTAACGAGGCACAAAACGCTTCCAAAAACTGGCAATAAACTGCGGTCCCCAGTGTGAGACTATATCCACGGGTAAACCATGAAGCCTGAAGACATGGCGGAGGAACAGAACTGCCAGAACTTGAGCGGAGGGTAACCGGGGTAAAGCAATGAAGTGGCCCATTTTACTAAAACGGTCCACAACTACCCAAATTACCTGGAACCCGGATGAAAGAGGAAGATCCACCACGAAATCCATGGAAATGTGTGACCATGGACTGAGTGGAATAGCAAGCGGCATTAGTTGCCCGACCGGCAAGGATCGGGACACTTTGTGCTTACCACAATCCTGACAGGAAAGGACAATTTGTCTAATATCCTTAGAAAGATCCGGCCACCACACCGAGCGAGAGATTAACTCCAAGGTTTTAGTAATACCAGGATGGCCAGCAAACTTACTATCATGGAACTCTGCGAGGACACTGCTTCTCAAGAACTCAGGAACAAATACGACCAACAGGAGTATTACTGGGAGCCTGCTGCTGAAGCTGGACAAGCTGTGTGAACAAATCCTGTGTGAGGCCGGCCCAGATGACGGACGTTGAGATAATGGGAGTTGCGGAAGAGTGGTTATTGTGAGTAGGAAGAAAACAATGTGACAGGGCATCGGCCTTGGTATTCTTAGAACCAGGCCTGTAGGTGATGATGAACTTGAATCATGTAAAAAACAGCGCCCAACGCGCCTGCCGAGCATTTAGCCGTTTTGCTGATTCAATATACTGTAGATTCTTGTGGTCAGTGAACACTGTAATGGTATGCTTCGCTCCTTCAAGCCAGTGCCTCCATTCCTCAAAAGCCCATTTGACTGCCAGCAACTCTCGATTACCAACATCATAGTTGGATTCAGCAGAGGAGAATTTCCTAGACATGAAGGCACAAGGGTGTAACACCAGAGACTTGGGGTCTTCCTGAGTAAGAATGGCTCCCACTCTAGCCTCTGAGGCGTCCACCTCGACAATAAAGGGAAGATCAGGGTTGGGGTGTCTGAGAACTGGAGCTGAGACAAAGGCCTGTTTTAGGGCCAGGAAGGCAGACTTGGC
This sequence comes from Pseudophryne corroboree, assembly GCF_028390025.1. Lineage (NCBI taxonomy): Eukaryota > Metazoa > Chordata > Amphibia > Anura > Myobatrachidae > Pseudophryne > Pseudophryne corroboree. Next base: position 199,837,392 of record NC_086446.1, read on the forward strand.
TTGAGGTGACCAGTTGGAAGGATCAGCTCCTTTTCTTGTTAACGCCACAATAGGAGCAACTAAATCTGAAAAGGCATGAATAAAACGTCTATAATAATTCGCAAAACCCAAAAATCGCTGGATAGCCTTTAAGTTAGTGGGTTGCGTCAAGCTTAAGAAAGCCTGGAGTTTCTTAGGTTCCATAAAAAACCCTTTGGAGAAATAATATACCCTAAAAAAGACACCTTAGTGATGTGGAAATCACGTTTCTCCAATTTGGCGTACAAATGATTCTCCCGTAACCTCTGAAGTACTTGTCGCACAAGGACAACATGCTGTTCTGGAGACTCAGAATAAATTAAGTTGTCGTCCAAATAAACGACCACGAACTTCCCTAGAAAGTCGCGGAAGACATAATTAATAAGATCCTGAAACACCGCAGGAGCATTAGACAGACCGAACAGCATGACAATATATTCGTAATGTCCGAACTGTGTACTGAAAGCCGTCTTCCACTCATCCCCAGAACTTATTTGGATGAGGTGGTAGGCTCCTCTGAGATCGATTTTGGAAAAAATAACCGCAGTGCAGAGCTGATCAAATAACACCGAAATAAATGGCAAGGGGTAGGTGTTTTTAATTGAAATCTTATTCAAGGCCCGATAGTCTATGCATGGTCTTAGAGATCCGTCTTTTTTCTCAACAAAAAAGAACCCTGCACTTAATGGAGATTTCGAGGGCCTAATAAACCCCTTTTTCAGGCTTTCCTATACAAAGTCATCCATGGCCTTTGTCTCTGGGCCAGACAAAGCATAAAGCCTCCCTTTAGGCAGAGTGGCACCAGGGACAAGGTCAATGGCCCAATCATATGACCGATGGGGTGGCAGGATATCAGCGTTACCCTTAGAGAAAGCATCAGCAAAATCCTGATATACCGAAGGTAAGAGTCCCGAAGTAACAGCCGCGACTCGGACTGGATTAGAAAAACATTTTTTTACACAGAAGGAACCCCACCGGGAAATTTCCCCAGACTGCCAATCTATGGTGGGATTATGAAGGGCAAGCCAGGGATGACCTAAGATGACAGGCACAGCTGGACAATGGGTGAGATAAAACTAAATTTTTTTGGAATGTAAGGCCCCTACTGTCAGTTGTACTGGAGGGGTCCGATGAGTAATTACCCCATTAGAGAGTGGACCACCGTCTAGTCCGTGCATGATGATAGGTCTATTTAATTGAAGCTGCGGAACTCCCAAAGCCTGAGCCCAAGCAAGATCCATAAAGTTCCCGGCAGCTCCGCTGTCAATGAAGGCTGAAACAAATTAACTGAGACTTCCAAAATAAATTTTTACAGGAACTAACAAGAAATCATTTGAGGAGATTAACAGCAGACCCAAGTGAACCCCCTCACAATTCACTTGGTCAGAGCGTTTTCCTGTTTATTTGGGCAGTTACGCGCAACATGTCCCTTGCCACCGCAATATAAGCAGAGCCCTGAATTTAGCCTTCCGGCTCTTTCTTCTGGGGACAGCTGGGAGAGACCCACTTGCATGGGCTCCTCAACGTCCTCAGGGAGAGAATACACACATGGACTAGACCTGAAATTAGCCCCCCTTTCAGCCATCCACTCTCGGAGATGACTATCAATCTTAATAGCAAGCTCCATGAGCTTATGTAAAGTCTCCGGAGCTGGAAACTGAAGGAGACTATCCTTGATTACTTCAGACAGACCAAGGCGAAACTGACTAAGCAGGGCGGGATCATTCCAGCCACAGTCATTCGACCAACGGCAAAACTCTGTACAATATGCCTCTGTGGGATTTTTACCCTGTTTAAGTGCACGCAGGTGGCTCTCAGCCGACGCTTCCCTATCTGGGTCATCATACAAAAGGTCTAATGACTTAAAGAAGGCATCTACTGTTTGCAAGGCTGCATTGTCGGATTTCAAACCAAAAGCCCAGGTCTGTGGATCGCCTTGAAGCAAAGACATCACTATGCCCACCCGCTGAGACTCAGTACCTGAGGACCGGGGCCTTAAACGAAAATAAAGTTTACAGGCTTCCTTAAAATTAAAGAAATCTTTTCAGTTACCCGAAAAGCGGTCAGGAAGGTGCATCTTTGGTTCAACAATCATACCCGGGGAGGCTCGTAAAAGATCTTCCTGCGATCTCACCCAAAGGGTAAGATCCTGTACAATCTGAGTGAGTTCCTGAATCTGATTGGCCAAAAGCTGGCTGGGATTCATGAGGACCGAATTTCAAGGTCAACCTGGAAAAAATAACAGATTTTTTTTTGCTTTGGGCCGGTGATAATGTTACGTTCTCTGTGCTCAGAACGTGAGGTACTGAGTGGGTTAGTCCAGAGCACAGGAACGCGACGCTGTAATGATAGCAAAGTTCAGCAGCAACCCCAAGGTACCTAACTCCATTGTTCCACCCGCGTGGTCGGTCTACGTCTGCGAGACTATGTGTTCTTGGGCCCACGGCAGCCGCGTTTGAAGGGCGGATTAAGTCTGCCCAACTCCGATGCCCCCCGGTCTTAATTGGAGACAAGGCATAAACTGAGACGGGGCGGTAACAAGGGGACTACTAACTAAATAAAGCACAGAGCTAGGGACTACTACTACTAAACTCAAACAAAACGTATGTGCGGCACGGCCGCTAAAGTAAAAGGACAACAAAGGTAATACTGTCCACACCCTACACGGCACCGTCATGTACCGGGGAGGATGGCTAGGGCGGAAAACTCTGCAAAACACCGGCAACAAATATAACGAAAGAATACTATGGCTTAGGCCGCAAGATGCGGCAGAAGCCGCTACTCACAACACCGGGGAAGTAACCACAGGTGAACGAGACCCCGAGATGACAAAGTTACAATCGACTGGAGGGCTGGAAGGACTCCTCTGACCGGCTTCCGAACACCAGGACTCAGGACCACTGGAACAGGGTAGAACACTGAACAGGGAATTCTCCAGAGCAGGAACAGCTCACAGGAAGCTATCACCGGCATCTGTGTCAGGCAGAGAGGCAGAATATAACCAGAACTCCACCAATTACAGCAGAGACCCTTAATCAACTGATGTCGTGCAGCTGCCCTGCTGCACTACCAAAAACTGACAGGTGGACTTAATTACCTGACAACGCGCCCGGCGTCCCCATTGCCAAGGACCCGGCGGCTCAGAGTGCTCAGCGTCCTGGTGTTGCCAGGCACCGAGCGGGGAGCAGGAGGAGGTGCGGTGGACGTGACGCGCCGAGACCATTGCTTAGCAACGGTCGGGCGCTGTTGCGAGCCGCCGCGCCTGACACCTACTGTATGTAAAAGAGAATACCCTCGGATGGTGACCGGCTGGAGGAAGCAGGGAAGACTCCAGATGACGAGACCCTGGACAAAGTGTGCAGCATCCCGGGCAGCACTGAAGACTGGCTGAGCTGGGTCGTGAGTAGGAGAAGAGCCATGTCAAAGGGGTGAGACACTGGCCATTATTTTAAGCCCTTTCCGCTACCTATTCTGCCCCTTTTAACCCTTCCACTGTATACTCTGCCTTGCTGGGGGTAAGCTTAAGAAGAGAGCAGGCTCCCTTCCTGTTCTCCACTGCCCCATTGAAAATATCAAAAAGGTGCCCTTTTGTTTTAAAGTTATAAGGGGGTAGGCTCCCCTCTACTCTTCTGGGGTCCTATTGGAATAAAATTATAATGGGTAGGTTCCCTTCATGTTTGCCTGTGCCCCATTGTTATAAGTTGTATGGAGGTAGGCTCCCCTTTTCTCTCAACCCTGTAAGTAAATTATGTTGATGCTGCAAGTGATTTTATGCAAATGTCTTTATGCCTTAATGACACCTATGCCTTGTGCTAAAGTTATTGATGTTAATGCAGCAATTGTTTTGCTGATGTCTTTTGGAGTCCGATTCTTTGGTGTCAACCTCAGCAGGTGGAATAGGATTGGTCGGGCCAGATATACAGTACCTGCTGTGTTGTGCTGAACTTCAAAAGGCCTGATGCTTAGTTATTGTTTCTAGTGTACATACTCTGTGCAGCACAGCCATTTTTGTTCTACTACAGTACCTGCAAAAGCCTGCTTGTTGTAAACCTGCTAATTAAGGACTACATCCTGCTGGCACACCTGTAATAGCAACTTCTACGCCAGCTTGTAATGTGTATGCAATGTATTATCTGGTATATAAATTCATTAGATTTCTCAGTAGTTTCCACCCAACTGAGGTTGCACCAATAGTTTAGTAATGAAAGGTTTTCCCATTTAGTGTGGTGTGTGTAATACTGTGTGGTTAAACTGACAGCTCAAACTGTAATATTAAAAGCATTCAGAAATGTTTCCATATTTGTTTCTTTCTCTATACAAATAAAATGTTGTTGTACCCAGGGCCGGTGCTAGGGTGTTTGACACCCCCCTGCAAACTATACATTTTCGTCCTACCATAATTTACAAAAGGACAGCGCACATATTGCCCCCTGTAGCAGTGCCGCCGCTTACACACACAATGAACCCTGTAGTAATGCTGCTTATACACAACACCCCCTGTAAGTAGTCACAATGCCCCCTGTACCAGTGATGCTTACACACGTAATGCCCCTGTACCAGTGACGCTTACTCACGTAATGCCCCCTGTACGAGTGATGCTTACACATAATGCCCCTATAGCAGTGACGCTTACACACATAATGCCCCCGGTAGTAGCAATGCTTACACGTAATACCCCCTTTAGCAGTGACGCTTACACGTGTAATGCCCCCTGTAGCAGTGACGCTTACACGTGTAATGCCCCCTGTAGCAGTGACGCTTAAACGTGTAACGCCCCCTTTACCAGAGATGCTTACACGCGTAATTGCCCCCTGTACCAGTGATGCTTACATGAGTAATGCTCCCCTGTAGCAATGACGCTTACACTCATAATGTCCCCTGTAGCAGTGATGCTTACAGATGTAACACCCCTGTAGCACTGACGCTTACACATGTAATGTCCCCTTTTGCAGTGATGCTTACACACATAACACCCCCTTTACCAGTGATGCTTACACACATAACATCCCCTGTAGTAGAGACACTTACACGTAACGCCCCCTGTAGCAGTGACGCTTACATGTAACGCCCCCTGTAGCAGTGACATACATGTAACGCCCCCTGTACCAGTGACACACGCGTAATGCCCCCTGTACCAGTGATGCTTACATGCGTACGCTCACCTGTAGCAGTGACGCTTGCACAAGTGACACACACGTAACGCCCCCTGTACCAGTGATGTTTACATGCATAGTGCACCCCTGTGGCAGTGATGCTTACAGAAGTAACGCACCCCATACCAGTGACACAAATACACATAACATCCTCTGTACCAGTGAGGCTTACACACATTATGCCGCAGTCATACATACATACATACATACATACATACACATACACACATACTGTACATACATTACACATATACACAGTCAGACCTAATTCAGACCTGATCGTAGATGTTTTACTGTGTCTTTACTTACAGATGTAGCCATGCTCATCTTTGCTGTGATGCAGCTTGCTGAATGGCATGCCAGGCTGCAACTATTTGCAACCTGGTGCACCATGCAGCATGCCGTGATGCAGCCAGCCGCTTTGCAGTAAGATTAGCATGGCTACATCTTTATGTGGATTAATTTTTAGTAGTGATGCGCACCCGAAATTTTTCAGGTTTTGTGTTTTGGTTTTGGATTCGGATCCGAGGCCGTGTTTTGGATTCGGACGCGTTTTGGCAAAACCTCCCTGAAATTTTTTTTGTCGGATTCAGATGTGTTTTGGATTCGGGTGTTTTTTTATAAAAAACCCTCAAAAAAAGCTTCAATCATAGAATTTGGGGGTCATTTTGATCCCATGGTATTATTAACCTCAATAACCATAATTTCCACTCATTTTCAGTCTATTCTGAACACCTCACACCTCACAATATTATTTTTAGTCCTAAAATTTGCACCGAGGTCGCTGGATGACTAAGCTAAGCGACCCAAGTGGCCGACACAAACACCTGGCCCATCTAGGAGTGGCACTGCAGTATCAGGCAGGATGGCACTTAAAAAAATAGTCCCCAAACAGCACATGATGCAAAGAAAAATGAAAGAAAAAAGAGGTGAAGATGGAATTGTTCTTGGGCCCTCCCACCCACCCTTATGTTGTATAAACAGGACATGCACACTTTAACAAACCCATCATTTCAGCGACACGGTCTGCCACACGACTGTGACTGAAATGACTGGTTGGTTTGGGCCCCCACCAAAAAAGAAGCAATCAATCTCTCATTGCACAAACTGGCTCTACAGAGGCAAGATGTCCACCTCCTCCTCATTGTCCGATTCCTCACCCCTTTCACTGTGTAGATCCCCCTCCTCACAGATTATTAATTCGTCCCCACTGGAATCCACCATCTTAGGTCCCTGTGTACTTTCTGGAGGCAATTGCTGGTGAATGTCTCCACGGAGGAATTGATTATGATTCATTTTGATGAACATCATCTTCTCCACATTTTCTGGAAGTAACCTCGTACGCCGATTGCTGACAAGGTGAGCTGCTGCACTAAACACTCTTAGGTAAAATAAAGCCAGTTTGTGCAAGGGCCTCCAAATTGCCTCTTTTTCCTGCCAGTATACGTACGGACTGTCTGACGTGCCTACTTGGATGCGGTCACTCATATAATCCTCCACCATTCTTTCAATGGTGACAGAATCATATGCAGTGACAGTAGACGGCATGTCAGTAATCGTTGGCAGGTCCTTCAGTCCGGACCAGATGTCAGCACTCGCTCCAGACTGCCCTGCATCACCGCCAGCGGGTGGGCTCGGAATTCTTAGCCTTTTCCTCGCAGCCCCAGTTGCAGGAGAATGTGAAGGAGGAGCTGTTGACGGGTCACGTTCCGCTTGACTTGACAATTTTCTCACCAGCAGGTCTTTGAACATCTGCAGACTTGTGTCTGCCAGAAAGAGAGATACAACGTAGGTTTTAAATCTAGGATCGAGCACGGTGGCCAAAATGTAGTGCTCTGATTTCAACAGATTGACCACCCGTGAATCATGGTTAAGCGAATTAAGGGCTCCATCCACAAGTCCCACATGCCTAGCGGAATCGCTCTGTTTTAGCTCCTCCTTCAATGTCTCCAGCTTCTTCTGCAAAAGCCTGATGAGGGGAATGACCTGACTCAGGCTGGCAGTGTCTGAACTGACTTCACGTGTGGCAAGTTCAAAGGGTTGCAGAACCTTGCACAACGTTGAAATCATTCTCCACTGCGCTTTAGTCAGGTGCATTCCCCCTCCTTTGCCTATATCGTAGGCAGATGTATAGGCTTGAATGGCCTTTTGCTGCTCCTCCATCCTCTGAAACATATAGAGGGTTGAATTCCACCTCGTTACCACTTCTTGCTTCAGATGATGGCAGGGCAGGTTCAGGACTGTTTGCTGGTGCTCCAGTCTTCGGCACGCGGTGGCTGAATGCCGAAAGTGGCGCGCAAATCTCCGGGCCACCGACAGCATCTCTTGCACGCCCCTGTCATTTTTTAAATAATTCTGCACCACCAAATTCAATGTATGTGCAAAACATGGTACGTGCTGGAATTTGCCCAGATGTAATGCACGCACAATATTGGTGGCGTTGTCCGATGTCACAAATCTCCAGGAGAGTCCAACTGGGGTAAGCCATTCTGCGATGATGTTCCTCAGTTTTCGTAAGAGGTTGTCAGCTGTGTGCCTCTTCTGGAAAGCGGTGATACAAAGCGTAGCCTGCCTAGGAAGGAGTTGGCGTTTGCGAGATGCTGCTACTGATGCCGCTGCTGCTGTTCTTGCTGCGGGAGGCAATACATCTACCCAGTGGGCTGTCACAGTCATATAGTCCTGAGTCTGCCCTGCTCCACTTGTCCACATGTCCGTGGTTAAGTGGACATTGGGTACAACTGCATTTTTTAGGACACTGGTGACTCTTTTTCTGAGGTCTGTGTACATTTTCGGTATCGCCTGCCTAGAGAAATGGAACCTAGATGGTATTTGGTACCGGGGACACTGTACCTCAATCAAGTCTCTAGTTCCCTGTGAATTAACGGTGGATACCGGAAACATATTTCTCACCATCCAGGCTGCCAAGGCCTGAGTTATCCGCTTTGCAGCAGGATGATTGCTGTGATATTTCATCTTCCTCGCAAAGGACTGTTGGACAGTCAATTGCTTACTGGAAGTAGTACAAGTGGTCTACCGACTTCCCCTCTGGGATGACGATCGACTCCCAGCAGCAACAACAGCAGCGCCAGCAGCAGTAGGCGTTACACTCAAGGATGCATTGGAGGAATCCCAGGCATGAGAGGACTCGTCAGACTTGAAAGTGACATGGCCTGCAGGACTATTGGCTTTCCTGGGTAAGGAGGAAATTAACACTGAGGGAGTTGGTGGTATGGTTTGCAGGATCTTGGTTACAAGAGGAAGGGATTTAGTGGTCAGTGGACTGCTTCCGCTGTCATCCAAAGTTTTTGAACTTGTCACTGACTTCTGATGAATGCGGTCCAGGTGACATATAAGGGAGGATGTTCCTAGGTAGTTAACATCCTTACCCCTACTTATTACAGCTTGACAAAGGCAACACACGGCTTGACACCAGTTGTCCGCATTTCTGTTGAAATAATTCCACACCGAAGAGGTGATTTTTTTTTGTATTTTGACCAGGCATGTCAATGGCCATATTCGTCCCACGGACAACAGTTGTCTCCCCGGGTGCCTGACTTAAATAAACCACCTCACCATCAGAATCCTCCTTGTCAATTTCCTCCCCAGCGCCAGCAACACCCATATCCTCATCCTGGTGTACTTCTACAGTGACATCTTCAATTTGACTATCCGGAGCTGGACTGCGGGTGCTCCTTCCAGCACTTGCAGGGGGTGTGCAAATGGTGGAAGGTGCAACCTCTTCCCGTCCAGTGTTGGGAAGGTCAGGCATCGCAACCGACACAATTGGACTCTCCTTGGGGATTTGTGATTTAGAAGAACGCACAGTTCTTTGCTGTGCTTTTGCAATCTTAACTCTTTTAAGTTTTCTAGTAGGAGGATGAGTGCTTCCATCCTCAGGTGAAGCTGAACCACTAGCCTTGAACATAGGCCGGGGCCTCAGCCGTTCCTTGCCACTCCGTGTCGTAAATGGCACATTGGCAAGTTTACGCTTCTCCTCAGACGATTTTGATTTAGATTTTTGGGTAATTTTACTGAGCTTTATTTTTTTGGATTTTACATGCTCTCTACTATGACATTGGGCATCAGCCTTGGCAGACGACGTTGATGGCATTTCATCGTCTCTGCCATGACTAGTGGCAGAAGCTTCAGCACGAGGTGGAAGTAGATCTTGATCTTTCCCTATTTTTTACCCTCCACATTTTTGTTATATGCCAGTAATATATCAATAGCAATGGCCTACTACTTTATATACTGCGCACAACTGAAATGCACCACAGGTATGGATGGATAGTATACTTGATGACACAGAGGTAGGTAGAGCAGTGGCCTACTGTACCGTACTGCTATATAGTATATACTGGTGGTCAGCAAACTGTGCAAAACTGAAATGCACCACAGGTATGGATGGATATTATACTTGACGACACAGAGGTAGGTAGAGCAGTGGCCTACTGTACCGTACTGCTATATATTATATACTGGTGGTCAGCAAAATTATGCACGGTCTTCCTACTACTGCGCACAACAACTAAAATGCACCACAGGTATGGATGGATAGTATACTTGACGACACAGAGGTAGGTAGAGCAGTGGCCTACTGTATCGTACTGCTATATAGTATATACTGGTGGACAGCAAACTGTGCAAAACTGAAATGCACCACAGGTATGGATGGATAGTATACTTGTCGACACAGAGGTAGGTAGAGCAGTGGCCTACTGTACCGTACTGCTATATATTATATACTGGTGGACAGCAAACTGTGCAAAACTGAAATGCACCACAGGTATGGATGGATAGTATACTTGACGACACAGAGGTAGGTAGAGCAGTGGCCTTCTGTACCGTACTGCTATATAGTATATACTGGTGGTCAGCAAACTGTGCAAAACTGAAATGCACCACAGGTATGGATGGATAGTATACTTGACGACACAGAGGTAGGTAGAGCAGTGGCCTTCTGTACCGTACTGCTATATAGTATATACTGGTGGTCAGCAAACTGTGCAAAACTGAAATGCACCACAGGTATGGATGGATAGTATATTTGCGACACAGAGGTAGGTAGAGCAGTGGACTACTGTACCGTACTGCTATATATATAGTTATACTGGTGGTCAGCAAAATTCTGCACTGTCCTCCTACTATATACTGCAATGCAGCACAGATATGGAGCGTTTTTCAGGCAGAGAACGTATAATACTGGTGGTCACTGGTCACTGGTCAGCAAAACTCTGAAATTTGAACACAAAACATAGATAATGCAATAAACAGAAATAACCCAAGTGAAAGAGTAAACTCAAAAAACCTCCCGTGGGCCTTAAGAGAACAGCCAATTGAAATTAGGCCCCCTGGGAGGAAAATTAAAAAATTCACTTCACACCCTCGATTCCTGAACGGTAAGCGTTCAAAAACCGACGAGTAAACAAGTTTTTGGGTTAGCGCAACAGGCGCACCTACATCTTATCAAAACAGACATAAGACTTATAGGAGGCAGACTTCCAACGGCCCAGCTCCCGAATAGCCACCGGGGATGAGCCCGTAGCTGCTGCATGGGTAGCCGCCCCAATCCGAAAGGAATGGGTACCGAAGTCCGGTCCGCGCAAGCTTATCACCTCCAAACATTTCCTAAACACTGCAGCAAATTGAAACTTCGTCAGCGGGCCAGCGTGCGTGTGCACCAGCAACTGGTCGCCCCCCGAAGGCCTCAACCGGAGATACTCCTGCGCCAACCGCGAAACACTCGCTGCCTCCTGGGCCTCCAAGGACACCCAGCGACCCCGACCTGTTTGATCTGTCTTGGACTACACAATCCTACAGAGCAACAGGCCATCCTGCAGGCGCACATTCTCGTAAAGCATCCCGGACTCACGAGATGACTTACTGCACGCCACTAACTCGCTCACTCGGAAAGCCCCAAAGAAAGCTAGGGCAAAAGCACATCTAAATAGGGCCACCTCGAACTCCGAGGCCGCAATTTGAGGCAGCACACACAGCAACTCCGCAAGAAGCTGCAACGTCACGGGTCTACGGGAGTCCGCGGGCGCCAGTTGCATCCTAGCCCATCCTTTAAGCGCTCTGGAAAGGACAAAAGACCCGGTGGGGTCCGGCATCCCGTGGAGCCGAGAGTGAAAGGAAATGCCCGCAAGGGCAGAAGACATGGCCGCTTTTGACCTACCCCTTTGAAAATGTTCCCAAACAAAGGCCATCAAAACGTCAGCCGGGGACTCACCTGCCACACCGTACCTACTTTGAAAGGCCAACCAATCACACCAGGCCGCATCATACGCCCTGAGCATGGAAGGAGCCAACGCACACCTGGCCAGAGCAGCTAACCCGACTCGACAATCTGCCAGACAGAAGGCGGGCACGGTAAACCCTCCGCCGCCGCTCCCGGAACCAACGCCCGGAACTTATCAAACTGGAACCTTATACAACGCATCCGCAATTTCGTTGTCGATTCCGGGAACGTGACGGGCCCTGAAATTAATATTGCACCGCAAGCAAACTAACACCAGATGTCGCAAAAGCCGCAAAGCCTGCGGAGAAGAAGAACGCTGATTATTGATAGCGTGCACCACTCCCAAGTTGTCGCAACGGAACGAGATGTCCCGATTCAATAACTGGCAGGCCCATAGCTCCAGGGCAACTATGATCGGGAACAACTCCAGCAAAAGGAGGTTCTTGGTGAAACCTCGCGCCACCCAAGAGGACGGCCAAGCAGCAATGCACCATGACCCGGCAAAAAAATGCCCCAAAACCCTGACTGCCCGAGGCATCAGTGAACAACTGGAGCCAGCTGTTGGAACAACAAGGGGGAGGCCACAAAACCTCCCTGTTGAAGGACACCAGGAAAGAAAGCAAAATCCGCAAATCATCCCTGATCTCACGGGAAAGGTACACGGTGTGATGCTGCCGGACCGTCCCCGCCGTGGCCCGATCAAGTTTGCGACAGAAAACCCTACCCATGGGGATAATCCGGCAGGCAAAGTTGGAGGAACCCAGCAAAGACTGTACCTGCTTAAGCCGAACCCTGCGCTTGCCCAAACAATCATGAATTAAACCCAACAGCTTACGCACTTTATCCTCGGGGAGGCGACCGCAATCCGCCACCGTGTCTATTTCAATTCCCAAATAGCTAAGACAACTGCAGGGGCCCTCGCACTTATCCTGTGCGACGGGAACCCCCAAACTTTCGAACAAGGACCTGGCAACCGCCAGAATGTCACCACAGACCGAACTGTCCCCTGGACCCACAAAGAGAAAATCGTCCAGGTAGTGGGCCACCCCCGGTTGCCCGGAGGCGGCCTGGATGCACCAGTGCAAAAAAGTGCTAAATCTCTCAAAATAGGCGCAGGAGACCGAACAGCCTATGGGGAGACACAGATCCACGTAAAATTCGGCCCCCAATTTGAAACCCAGGATCCGCAGGGAATCCGGGTGCAGGGAAAGGAGCCGAAAAGCCGATTCAAAGTCTAATTTTGCCAACAGGCCCCCTGGACCACAGTCCCGCACCAAGCGCAGAGCGTCATCAAAAGACTGATAACGGACCCTGCACACGGCTTCGGGAATGGAGTCATTAACCGAACCGCCAGGAGGATGCGACAAGTGCTGTATCAGGCGGAACTTACCCTGGGCCTTCTTGGGCACCACCCCCACGGGTGAGATGCACAAGGAGGGCAGAGGGGGAAAGGCGTCCACTTTCTGCCGGACCTCATGCAGGAATTCGCGAGCCGACTTCAAATTCTGGCGCGCCACCACGTGCACCGAATCCGAAATGGGCAGGCGAAAACCATGCCGAAAACCCTCCAAAAGGAACAACGCTGCCGACTTGTTGGTGTATAAACTAAGGCAGCGCTGCAATTCGGAAACTCGGATAGGGGAGGGGGCCTTACTTACCAACTCCCCCGGCCTCGGCTGGAGCGGAGGGATTACCGCTCGCCGCCGAGGCGCAGTCTTTTGCCGGGTGACCGGCCCCGCACAACTTACACGAGTGGCGAAAACGACAATTTGCGCCCCTGGTGCATTTTCCCTCGTTGTAGGCAAAACACTTGCCTTTCCCCGATGAGCGGGACGCCGAAACCCCGGCCGCCGCGGGCTTCTTGACCGCAGCATCCGGAGTGGGCTTGACCTGTTGTGTGACCTCCAACCACACCTTGACATCCTTAAAACCAGCGGGCAGAATGGGGTTACCATCCTGATTACGACGGAATTTCTCGTCGTAATCTCGCCATGCGGAACCCTTGGATTTTAAGTACATGTCATGCACTACAAAGAGGTATTTAACCAAATTGGGATACTCTGCGGGCCGCGATTCGGTGTAGCAAGCCGTGAAAACCAAGAAACCACGCAACCACTGGTGAAAATTACGGAAGGCACTCTCCCCAATCCCCCCGGTTTCTTAGCTGCGTCAAAAGCCTGCCGCATCTCATCCGTAAGGGTGAAGACGTCCACGTACTTCCCCTTCCTAATTTTTCCCCGCATCCGCTTGCGAACCCCCCGAGTAACGGTTGTATTGGTGCAATGAACCATCTCCGTATAACGGGGGGGTCAGTGGGAACCGCCGGCGCTAGCACTGGCGCTTTTCGCGATTCCTTAGCCACGCGCCGCGCAATAAGTCTAGCTAGTTTACGTTGGCGCCGCGGAGAACCTGAAGAAGCGCTGCTATAAGAGGTGGAAGAAGTGCTAGAGGAACAATGGGAAGTAATAGCGTGCTCACCCGCGCCTGAAGGACCTGGAACAGCGTCTTCCGTTTCACCCGACTCCGGTGGCGGTGGAACATCTTCCGTCGGTGCCGCGGCCTCAGCTCTCTCCGAACTCTGGCCCCTCCGCGATGAAGACCCGGAACTTGCCAGCACCTGAGAGGATGAAACAGAGGGGACAACAGGCGCAGGAGAAAACAGTGCATCAACAGAAAAGGGGGGAACAGGCGGGAGGGGGGGCAATGCACATTCGCTCGGCGGAGGGGGGCCAGCGGGCAGCGTCGGGAGAGGAACCCCCACGGAGAGGGACGGAACGGCGTGGGGGAAGGCAGACCCGATCCCTGTCTCGCCACCCACGGTGTAGGCAGGAAGGCACGCGGGAGGTGGAAGGTGCCCGGCCGACACGTTAAATGCCGACGAGACCGGTTGGAACGGAGTAGGAGCAAGGGGTGGCTGCCAAAACTGGGCCAACGGGTTCGCCCCAGCCGTGGAGGACCCGTCACACGAGCCCGCAAAGGCAGGGGGGGGATTGCAAACCGGGGGCCACCAGCCGACCACGTGGGTCGGACGCCAGCGGCCGAACTGGCACAATACGGTTAAAAGTGCGGTGAGGAAAAAACTGGGAGGCCCGTGAAAGGCGCTCCGGAGAACGTGGCCAATGCCTGCGCGACTGGTCAGGGAAGGCCACTGGGAAAAAATTGTCCCCCGGCAAAACCGTGAGGCGCGGCAAACGATGGAGGAGGACCAGGCAGGTGGAACGCAGCCACCATGGATGACTGTGTCGCCACCAGCTGCACCGCCCCCACCGGGCCGGGGGGAAAGGGCCTAGAGCCCGACGCCCGGGGATGCCGATGCGGGAACATAACCAGCGAGTGACCAGGAGCCAAAAGAAATTGCCCCCACTGCGATATCCCCCGCCGGGGAACCCACCCCTGACGTGGCAACCCATGCAAACCCCACCCCCTGTAATGCGCTGGGGCCCGCCCTCCCCACTCCATCCCCAACCATATATATGGGGTTAAATGCCCCCCCCCCGCAGGGGAGAGCCCATCCACAGCCGCCCGAGTAATAGAGGTCATAGGATCTCCCTGTAACCCCACAACATATTGACCCCCCAGCAGTGTGTGCCCCCCCTAGCCCCCCGCAGCCCACCCGCGGACGCCAGGCTCCACGTTGGTGCCCGCGCCGCTGGTCGGAGCCGCCGTCATGAGGGGAAGGGGAGCCGAGCCGCAGCTAGTAGCGCTGGGCGAGGTAGCCGCCCGGCGCACGGAGGACTCCGGGGACGCCCACGGCCGAGGCCCGGCCGAGACGTCCTCCGCAGCAGCACGGCCCGAACGGCCGCCGGCCGCGCAATCACTGCTGGCAGGGGCGCGGGCCGCAGTGGCCCAACCCCGCTGCGATACTGCGGCCGCCGGGAGCAACCTACGTGGGGCCGCACTCCGGGATCGCGGGCGTTGGGTGCCCGCGGCTTCCACGAGGCAGCGGGAGGGGGGGGCAGATCGGCGGGGACGCGGCATCTTAAGGCAGCAGAAAAGGGGCACAGCAGCAGGGGAATGCACTAAAGGGAATACTGAAAACAAAACAATGGAAACAGCAACTAAAACCTCCACTTATAAAACAAAGGGGGACAAAAAAGCACAATGAAATACAAAGGTAATATACTCAGCCTTCCTGGGCCATACAATAAATGGCAAGAGGAAGTCTGAGGCACATGACCCTACCCTATACACTATCATGAGACCAACCCCTTAAAGCTTGACGGACAACCCTCTGATCCTATAGGAAAAAACCACCGGAAACATGATCTGCCTAGCAACTGCTTAGTCATAAAACAACCAATCAGCAAAAGTTGGGATCTTATATGGCCTCAAGCTTATGCAGCCTTCAGCTTATCTAGCGCAGCATATTCCGTTGCGCTTTACAATTAAAACAACAGTTATAGAACAAAGCTGGGCAAAGCCAGACAGACATAGAGATAGGAGAGCCCTGCTCGCAAGGTTACATTCTACCAAATTTAATCACAGTGGGGTAATTGTAATATGAAACAAGTTTGCAAGAGGTGCAGGATTTTGGATGAGAATGGTCGTATTCTTAAAGCGGCAATCATTTACAAAGCAAAACCAGGTTGGTGTTAAATAGGGGGTTGGTCTGTTACATAGCTGTAAAAGGGACCACAATGATTTTGAAAAGGAGCTGATTGTTGGAGTGAGGAAAAGTAATTATCGTCAACAGGCATCTGAAAGGAAACGCTTATTCCAGGAGTGTGACCTCTATGCCTAAATTTGAAGTGGAATGCAAAATAGTGGGGCGGCTGAATGTAATATTTTGTTTACTGTGAGGTGGGCACTTAAATCAATTATTAAAAACAGTGTGAGATCTCCACAGTGCATGATATACTATTCTGTCTGCAGTGTGAACAGGGAATGGATAATGGAGGAGTGATAGACGATAATAAAATTCTGGTGATGTTATGGGGCACAATTTCCTGGTATGCTTTGAGTGCAGTCATTCCTTTTAGGTGAGTATATTATTGAAGTGTCATGGTCTTCTCAATCGCTAGCACTTAACTCAGACAAGATGTTTCCTCTGTTATTGAAGAATGGTGCAGCATCCCTCCTGCATTCCCACAGATATTGATACACGTACATCCACAGTACACAGAAGCCTTAGTGACCAAATGTAGTGACCTAAAGAACTGCTACTTGGCTTTTATTGATAATTCCATTTTTTTTTGTCTTTCCACTGTAACAAAATAATAGATAAGTGCCAATGCCAGATAAATCTGTCGCTGTGCTTTTCATGCTGAACAATTTGGCTTTTACATTAAAGCAATGTATTGATCAATGAAATTATGCATGGAAAACATCGTAGGAATCAATGTAAAAATGTGTTTGTCACATGATTAAGGTTTACAGAAAGCACTAAAAGTACAATGTGAACAAATAATGAATGTACAGTATTTGCCTACTCACTAATGCGGCAAAAATAG
Organism: Pseudophryne corroboree; assembly: GCF_028390025.1. NCBI lineage: Eukaryota > Metazoa > Chordata > Amphibia > Anura > Myobatrachidae > Pseudophryne > Pseudophryne corroboree. Next base: position 199,854,254 of record NC_086446.1, read on the forward strand.
GACGTGAAGCTATATTTTGGGGAAGCTGAGCTGTTGTTTCTTTCTGAGCTACTGTTTGAGTAAGTTAAAGTTATTATGTTTTTAATGTATTTAATGTGGTGTCTGTATGCTGTGGGTTTAGTGTTAAGTAAATGCAAAACCTTTTTATCTTGCTTAAATGCCAACACCCCCATGAATTTTACATAGCTTTTTTCTCTACAATAAAATTAAAAAGATCATATAAGGGTTTCCCTCAGGGCATCCAATAAATTCTGCCAGATCTTCTATTAAGATAGAGCAGGGGAGGTGATTGTATGTCAGCAAATCGTTATTCTTCTTTGGGCTGCCATCGCCCCACTTCAATTTTTGATAGGCCTAGAGTATAATTTTATAGTAAGCTATTTTACTTCCTGAAGATCGTTGATAGTCAGGTGTAGCATCCAATAAAGGTAGAACAGTCTAATATATTTCTATTTTAATATTTTCTGTAAACAATTAGAGTACAATGAACAGTAAATTTAGTGAATTTACGTTGCAATCAAAGTACCGAGATTTTTATGAGAATCTGTGCTGATATTCAGGTCTATAACTGTCCAAATATTTACCAGACAAATGCACCTTCAGAATTATTTAGTTGGTAAAAAAATGGAGTGTTGACCTGAAAGGAATGCTTTTAATATCACTAACTGTATGGTATGCTCCTGCCGGTCACTCACTTTGTGTGCAACAACAACATTGTATTCATCTCTGTATCAGGCCCATAATACCATTAACCTTACCATGATCCAACTGTCATTGGCTTGTCTTGTTTTAAAGTCTGAGTTCCTGGCAGCGACAATGTTTTATATTGTTTTTAGAGATGAGTGGGTTCGGTTTTACTCGGATTTACTAGTTTTCAAAACGGCATCTTATTGTCGCACGGATGTCACGTGTTTTGGATAGCCAATAGTAAAAATCCGGTTAAAACCGAACTGGCGTTAATTCTGGTGTTACATCAGAACCCGTTAATCTCTAATTATTTTCAGATTTTTATATACTAAGTCCCAGATTTATCAAGCCTTGGAGAGTGATAAATAACACGGTGGTAAAGTACCAGCCAATCAGCTACTAACTGTAAATTTTCAAACTCAGCCAGTAATATGACTCTTAGGCGCTGATTGGTTGGTACTTTATCACCGTGCTATTTATCACTCTCCAAGGCTTGATAACTCTAGGCCTAAGGATGATGTCTCTATAAAATGTGGTCATTACTATAATATTTTTTTTATTCCAATATCTGCCTTTGAAATGTCAATGCATAATACTAAGCCTACAGTAGTTCTATTTGTGTATGCAGTGTACTCAACATACAATTTTGACAAAGACAGGACAGCATAACTCAGTTGTGAGGTAGTTTATGTAGTATATTGACCAAATTAACTATTAGCAAAGGTCAAGTACTTCTTGTCCCCCAAAAAATGGGTAATGCTGATCAACACAAATCAACACAAATGTTTACCTGTCTGTGAGCAAAGAGAATGGGTGTTAACCAAACTATAAAGTGTACATTTGCTGAAGGAACCGATACATTTTAGTGAATATTGACAGCTTAATTTGTTTGAGAGATAATCTTTGCATTTAGATTTAAATCCAATATCCTAGACATCTATCACAAAATAGCAGCGATTTCTCCACTGAATCCTTATACATGATACACTATTCACTGAAATAAATCTGTATAGTTGTAAATTGCTTATTAATTATTTTTCCATTTGGAGAAGAAATAGGGCAAAGGATGTGTCAATCATCCTAAAATGGAGACATGTATTAATATGTTACATCTTGTAGCTTAGGAAATAAGTGCAAGAATACTGCACATTCTGATGCAGGTAAATAGATTAATATTCTCACAATTTGTTGATGCTTAGGATGAATACTGTTTTTCGTTCTCTTCCTACTTGTTTCTGAGACAGCATATATTTATTTTCAGCTTGTTTGTGAATTCTTGCTGTAGGGGATTCATTTGTCTTGTTGTTGAGACACTTAGCCATGACTTCATGCAACATAGAAAACACAACAGTGCAGATAAAGGCAGAAAGAGCCTACAGATATTTGTCAATCTCTGATCCGCTTTCCTTTGTAAGTAAATGAAATGTTGGAGCATGGAGGTCAAATTATCCCATTTTTGCAATGCACTTTGAATTATTGTAATAGTTGTATTTATTAATAATGTCATTAGAAGGAAATCCAGGAAAGATCAGGGAAACATCTGCAAACAAAAAAAAAAGCAAAAAAGAACATTTGAAATAAGAAAAATGAGCAGGGTTAATTGAAAAGTAATTAAGACTTTTTTTTTTTTTTTTTAAAGCAGAATACTGTGATCACCAAAGCTCATCCTTCTAATACATTTTAAGACCAACTGACTTGCCATAGAGTATGTACTAAAAATAAATAAAAGTGACATCACAAAAATATAATATAGTAACTAAAAGTTGATAGCAACCCGTGAACAGTGTCTGACTGGGTCATGAAGGGCTCACCAGGGGAATACAATGGTAGGGGCCCATATTTTTGGGTGCTGCCAGCCACCACATTGGTTTACCTAACTATTAGAGAGTGCATGGTCTGGGTACCTTGATAAATATTAGATATGTGTGCTGGCCCACATCTCGGGATTTGGGTTCTTGTTTTGGATTTGTATCTCCTTCATGTTTTGGATCTGTATTAGTTTTGCCAAAATCTCCTTTGCAAGTTTTGGATCTGTATTTGTTTTGGATGTGTATTTTATAAACAGCTAAAATCACACGGACTGTTTTTATTCCTACAGTATTATTAACCTCAGTAGCACTAATTTCCTATCATTTCCAGTCAATTTTGACCACATCACAATATTGTTTTCATCCAGCATTGGATCTTGCAGGTTTTGAATTCCATATAAGGGATCCGCATCCGGGACTTGGCGTGATTGCACTCCCTTTGCCACAATGTCTGCAATAAAGTGAAAATTGATACAAAAATTAGTTGTGTGTATTGGTTAAAAAAACATTTACATGGTACTACATACCTTGCATAAAGCTGGATGATGCAGAACCTTCTCCAGGTCGAACATTACTTTTAAGGAACTGATCCTACATTGAGGCTCAAAATAATCTGTACAGATGATTACAGCATCTAAATTTATATATTGTACAATATATATTTTTCATTGTTTGTACACCGGTCAAAATTGCCTGGAAATTAATGTTATTTAGATTAATAACACTCCAGGAACACAAAAGGCCAATTCATGTGATTTTAGCTGTCTTTGTAAAAAAATTTGGGGAAAAATTAAACCAAAATCAGCAAAAATGGTCTGACACAGATCTTTATCAATAACTAGATCAGGGTGCCAAGGAAGGTAGAGTATGCATGTAGTGGAAGGAAGTATTGATTAGTAATTTCATTTAATTTGTTTATTTTTTAAAATTTGAATTAATCTTTGGGGGCATTGGTGACCTTAATGCATAGACAAAAAATGTTATTGGTTATATTATTACTAATTTGACTATTACTAATCTGACTTTTACTTTTTCTCATCCATTTTACATGTCCTGAATTAAGCCATCTATGCCTCTCCTCTCTTTGTTGTCCTCCATACAGTATCTGTCAACAAACACGAATAAAGTGGGGAACAGCACAATTAGTACTTCAATTAGTACAAAAAATTTACCACCTACAGTGTCACAATACGTGTACCGTTGAGTCAGAGGTAGTAATCGAATGCTACGGTTTAATTTCACCAACAGTGTCACACAATACGTGTATGAGTAGGAAATAAAATATATTACTGTGGAACCACCTTCACCCACAGTGTCACACAATACATGTGTGCATTAGAAATAGTAATCAAATACTGCAGTTGACCTTCACCAACAGTGTGGCACAATACATGTATGACTACAAAATAATAATATACTGCGGTCTGACCGGCAGTGTTACAGTACTTATGAAACAAAAATAAAAATTGTATAGTACACTGGGGTATGTCACAACAGGCTGAGGATGGGGCTCCAATGAGTGGGTGTCAGGTGGAAGAGTGGATGTCCCTGCAGGTAGCAAATGAGGAGGCCGAATATAGTTCTTTCTCATATACTTAAGAGTTGAAAGATGAGCCGCCCGAAGAATAGAACTTGAAGACTAAACAATGAATGCTTGCACAGCGTGGACGGAGCATACTGCAGATTGAAGACTTGAAGAATGAAGAATAAATGTTTAATAAACGTAACTGAAGAACACTGAAGAATGAAGACTTGGATAATGTGGACTTGATACACAAGGTTAGTGTACACTGGAGACTTGAAGACTTGAATAATGGATGCTCAATAAATGAAATTAAAGAACTCTGAAGAATGAAGACTGGAATGATGAATGATTGTTAAATGTGACTGAAGAACACGGGACAATTGAAGACTTGAATAATGGATGCTCAATAAACAAGATTGAAGAACACTGTGGAATGAAGACAGGAATGATAGATGGTCATTAAACATGACTGAAGAACAATGGAGACTTGATGACTTGAATTATGGATGCTCAATAATCGAGAATGAAGAACACTAATGAATGAAGACTGGAATGATGAATGCTTGCTAAACATGACTGAGAGGCATGAACAGAACCCAATGTTCCTTCTACGGTTAAAGAGCTCCCGACGATGCTGTTTGGAGGTGGTGAGCTGTGGACAGCGGGACTTGAGTAACCACTGGCGGCTGTGCAATAGGAGGCAACAGAGGTGACAGGTCCATGGAGAAGATCCCCTGCAGTGCTATAATAACCACAAGAGAATCCTGTGGGGAGCTCAGAGCTGGAGCACCTGCACTTAGGCAGTAACATAAAGCACTGGCAAGGTTCAAGGTTGTACTGACCCATTTTAAAAGAGGGTCAGATGGATGTAGTTATGTGATAATAAAACTGACAGAGAGAGCACCCATTTTTCAGACACAGCAGACAGAGAGAGCACCCCTTTTTCAGATACAGCAGACAGAGAGCACCCCTTTTTCAGATACAACAGACAGAGCACCCCTTTCAGATGCAGCAGACATAATGGGATGTAGTTATTTGACTGGCAGACCACTATTTCAGATACAGCAGACAGAGGACCCCGCCTTGACTAATACAGCAGAATAACCTTTTCAGATACAGCTGAGAGAACACCCCTTTTTCAGATACAGCAGACAGAGAGCACCCATTTTTCAGATAAAGCAGGTAGAGCAACCCTTTTTCATATACAGCAGGCAGAGCAACCCTATCAGATACAGCAGACAGAATGGGATATAGTTATGTGACCAGCAGAACCCTTTTTCCGATACAGCAGACAGAACACACCCACCTTTACTAATACAGGAGAATACCCCTTTCAGATACAGCAGACAGAGCACTCCTTTTCCAGATACAGCAGACAGAGCACCCCTTTTTTAGATACAGCAGAGGGCACCCCTTTTTTAGATACAGCAGAGGGCACCCCTTTTTCAGATACAGCAGACAGAGCACCCCTTTTTCAGATACTGCAGACAGAGCATCTCTTTCAGATACAGCAGACAGACCCGCCCCATGCCACACTATATAGTACTGACACGGATACGTCCATCCAGAACACTCTCCACAGCCGGAGGGAAGATGGTGCCAATCACCGGGGACCTTTATAGAATCCAAAACCTATGAGAATCCGATGGCTGGATGATGCCTCATTTTGGGATCCAAGTAAGGTGGGAAGTCCCGAATCAGACTCAGATCCGGACTCGGATTGCAAAGTTCGGGTGGGTCCGCTTCTCAGACAACCAGACCAGCTCATCTATAATTAATATATACAGTAAATGCTGATGGTGCATGCATGAAAATGTACCAGCAATGCACTATAGAAATTAGACCATAGTAATGTGCAGTATAAGGTAACATGTATAATTTAAGTGCACACTGGGAAACCTAATTCCTAGAGGAGGAGGTGGGGCCCCCAGGCAGTGGTTTCTCTGGTACCCCTGTGGACCAATCCGATCCTGCCCATGAAAAATGTTCCTATTATATTCTTATATTGAGCTACAAAATAAACACACTGGGAGCACAAGTTAGGGTAATGTCATAGCAAGGCAAAATGTCAGTACAACTTTGATGGAATCCATGTATACCCTTATACCTGCTATGGAATGAACATAGACAAAATATGACCTAGAACCTAGTAGTGAAAATAGTGGAAGCCATCTGATCGTGATGTCACAAGAATATACTATACAACCGTATCTTAGCTTTGCTTTACAAAGCCGACCTCCAAAATATATGACTGATCCCATAACCTTCACCCTTCCATCTTAACTGTGCCTTACCTTCATTTCCACATATCCTTTTTCTGACACATCTTTGATCTCTACATAGTTAAAGCGACTCACTTCCTGTAACATTTCCCACAAAACAAATTTCCAACAGTGGTGCTGTGGCCCTTCTCTACAGTACACCATCATCCCACACATAAATGTGAAGTGGTATAAAATTGATTGTCATACAGTAAATGAGAAGTGGAAATCGTACAGTATGCATTAAAAAAACAAAACACAAAATTGCACCCTGGGCATGTACTCCATCCTAGTTATGCCACTGGGATTGTTATACAGTACATTTCATCTACCTTGCTGTGCCATTAGATTAACATATTGGTTGGAGTATATGGGGCCGAATTACTAAGCCTTGGACGGAGATAAAGTGGACGGAGATAAAGTCCCAGCCAATCAACTTCTAACCTCCATGTTACAGGCTGTGTTTGAAAAATGACAGTTAGGAGCTGATTGGCTGGTACTTTATCTCCATTAACTTTATCTCCATCCAATGCTTAGTAAATAGACTCCTTAGTCTTATTTTTACCTGAGGATCCAATGCGCAGGTGTCATAGCTGTGAAGCAGATGCAGCTAGTATGGTGATTAACAGTTACCAGTGATTAAATAAATGTTTATCAGTTCATTTCTTTTATATTAAAGGGGGTAGTTACTGTATCAAAGCTTGGTGAGGGGTAAAATGGATAGAGAGATCAATTATTACCCAATCAGCTTTTTCCATTTTACAGACTGTGGAGCAGATGTATTAAGCCTGGAGAAGAGATAATGCAGTGATGAAGAAGTGATAAGTGGAAGGTGATAAAGCACCAGCCAATCAGCTTCAAATTGTCATTTTTCAAACCTGTAAGTAGCTTGATAGGTTGGTACATTATCAAAAACTCTCTCCAAGCTTTAATAAATACTGTACAGTACATGTCAGTTTATTTCAAATAATACTGTTCACTACATGTACCTTTTTGCACATTCCGCACTTTTATTCCTGGGTTGGTGTGACCTGGCTGCTTTGGTGAATCACATTGTAATACTAGCGCTAACACTTTTTTAGAACATTTTTATTTTTCTAGCTATGCAACACTTTTGAACACTCCAATTATTACTTCTTACAAATGTGGCACTCCTAACACATACTGTAGCTTTGTCTTCTTTTTTATGTAACACTGACTATCTCTTTAATCTCTCACTAGTGTGATGCCTTGGGGTGGTTGGCCTGTGCTGACTTGGGGGATTCTGTGCTCTTGACTTGAACCATAGTGTTAGGGACCCACCAGATTAGGTCACTTGGTTAAGGTTGGTGGGCCAATATGTTTTGGGCCCAAAATTATGCTAAGCACCTCAATTTTGCTCTGTTAGATTGCAAAATGTATTATAATTATTCTGATTAGCAGTGCTTAGTACTATACAATGTGCACATGCATTTTCTTTTTTTTTCTGTGTGGAACTACAAGTCCCAGCATGATAGCACCTCTAATTATGTTTGGAATTATGGTTTGCAGTTCAAGGTCCCCATATATAGTCTATATTGTGTACCTATGTACACTTGAAGGCAGAAACTCCTTTAGCTTGGCTTAGCATCCCTAACAGATACCCAATGGTGTTTTTAATTAGCATTGATCTCTTGCTCTACAGACTGCATATTTTGTGAAAGGCACTATGATGGTAAGTCCTGAATAAATGTATACAATTTCTCAGTTTTAGGGATTAGTTTGGGGAACTGGGGCCCCTGGGTTGGTGTGGCCTAGCTGCTTTGGGGCATCACATTGTAATACTTAATCTGGCACTTTTTGGTTTAGCAACTATTTATTATTCTACCAATGTAATACCTTTTCACACTGTAATTATTACTTCTCACCAATGTAATGCTACTAAAGGTACATACACATTAGATGACTAAGGTGGACGATATGCACAATACAGATAATATTGTGAATATTGTCAAGTGTGTATGCACTATAATGATAATGATGCGCTCCCCCGTTATCAACTTTAACAACTGAAAAGGCAGTCAAATTTAGGCTATATCTTTCATTACTGCATGTTCAGAGATGGGAGGGGTGATGTCACTGAATGATATGGTTCACTATATTGTTCAGTCTACAGCTGGGGACATTTCAAAAGAAATGTTTTATCTTTATTGTTTAAAAATCGTCTAGTGTGTATCAACCTTTTTACATACTGTAGCTTCTGCTTTTTTTTATGTAATGCTAATACTTTAACCTCTCACTAGTGTGATGCCTTGGGATGGTTGACCTGTGCTGACTTGGGGGGCCCTGTGCCCTGTACTTGAATTTTAGACTTAGGGACCCACCAGAAGAGGTCACCTGGTCAGTGTTGGTGGGCCCATATATTTTTGTCCGAACACTATGCTAAGCACCTCAATTTTGCTCTCAGATTGCAGAGTTTATTATAATTATTCTGATTAGCAGTGCCTAGTACTATAGTGTGCATCTGTAATTTCCTTTCTTTTTTTTGTGTCACACTGTCATTCCTATAAGTACTGGTTACACTTAAGGCACTATTAAATATCTAAAATTGTATGTGTGCCTTGCAGAGAACACCCTGTGCTCACACCACTTTAACAAGACTGCGTATAATCATCTTGCTGTGAAAAAATACAAACCAGGCTTTTTCATGCATAGTGACATCCTGCATGGCTAATGGTGTGTACACATGGTGAGATATGTTCTTACGATTTTGACTATATAGTCAAAATCGTAAGAAAAGTTATTGCAGATCGCAAAGTGAAAGTCACCTTGCAATCCTGATTCGATGCCAATGCGCAGTCCTGCACGGTCAGCATCGTAAGCCTAGATAGACTGTGCAGGCAAGTCAATTTTGACTATCTCATAGAAGATAGTCAAAATTTACACTTAGCCAAAATCGCACATAGTCAGTATCGCAAGCACACTCATTTATGTGCTTGCGATGCCGACCTAGCCCTGTTGCATAGTGAGAATTGGGGTTATCCTGAATCTCACCGTGTGTATTCACCTGTTTGCAGCTGGTGATCACTCCATAAATTCCATTAGAAACTAATGGAGCGATCACCAGCTGCAAATAGTCTCAGCCTGGCACACCATGCAGGATGCCACATTATAGCTAGAGATGTGCACCGGACATTTTTTGGGTTTTGTGTTTTGGTTTTGGATTCGGTTCCGCGGCCGTGTTTTGCATTCGGACGCGTTTTGGCAAAACCTCACCGAAAATTTTTTGTCGGATTCGGGTGTGTTTTGGATTCTGGTGCTTTTTTCAAAAAACCCTAAAAAACAGCTTAAATCATAGAATTTGGGGGTCATTTTGATCCCATAGTATTATTAACCTCAATTACCATAAGTTCCACTCATTTCCAGTCTATTCTGAACACCTCACACCTCACATTATTACTTTTAGTCCTACAATTTGCACCGAGGTCGCTGGATGGCTAAGCTAAGCGACACAAGTGGCCGACACAAACACCTGGCCCATCTAGGAGTGGCACTGCAGTGTCAGGCAGGATGGCACTTCAAAAAAATTGTCCCCAAACAGCACATGATGCAAAGAAAAAAAGAGGCGCACCAAGGTCGCTGTGTGACTAAGCTAAGCGACACAAGTGGCCGACACAAACACCTGGCCCATCTAGGAGTGGCACTGCAGTGTCACGCAGGATGGCACTTCAAAAAAATTGTCCCCAAACAGCACATGATGCAAAGAAAAAAAGAGGCGCACCAAGGTCGCTGTGTGACTAAGCTAAGCGACACAAGTGGGCAACACAAACACCTGGCCCATCTAGGAGTGGCACTGCAGTGTCAAGACAGGATGGCACTTCAAAAAAATTGTCCCCAAACAGCACATGATGCAAAGAAAAAAAGAGGCGCACCACAGGTATAGAATGTAGATGGATAGTATACTTAATGAATGACGACACAGGAGGTAGGTACAGCAGTGGCCTACCGTACTGCTATATATAGTATACTGGTGGTCACTGTGTCAGCAAACTGCAAAACTAAAATGCACCACAGGTATAGAATGTAGATGGATAGTATACTTAATGAATGACGACACAGAGTTAGGTACAGCAGTGGCCTACCGTACTGCTATATATAGTATACTGGTGGTCACTGTGTCAGCAAACTGCAAAACTAAAATGCACCACAGGTATAGAATGTAGATGGATAGTATTGTCAAAGTCAGAAAAATATGTCTATACACACTGCCATATTTGCACCTCATACACGTCCGCGCTGCGCATGCGTATGCTCTCCCGTGAGTGCGCATACTCACAGTCGCGGGCACCCGCAGGCGCACGGTATGCGTATTTACGGTAGAGTTTATGTGATCGTAGCGTGCGACTCAATCGTTACATATTTTCACTATATAATGTATTTTGTAGATCATGGTCCCTTTGATAGATTCTGAAAGTTTAGTTAATATAGCATGTTCCTGGACAGAGGGATCCCTCTTTGTATTGTATGAAGGGTCTAACAGGAGTCATACAGTGGTGTTTAGTATCCATCGGAAGAACATTTAAAGAGCAATATTCCGGTGTTGGTTTGGAGCGGATAATCGCTCGTGCGAATAGTTATGGACATAAGAAGTTTATGTCCATTTACTATTATTTACTCTTACTTAGCCATGCGGCGGGAAACCCAGTTTCCCTCCCACCTGAGCTGTTGGAAATCGTCACAGCCCACCTGTATGAATCAACCTATGACCTTTTGTTATAGTGCGAAGCCGAATTCCTGTGTCCAATGAACAATGAGATTGTAGGGACCATTGAATTGTATTGTGTGTGGGGCATAAATAGACAAGCCGATCACATCCAGCTCACTCTTCAACGGTTATCATTGCTGAAAATCGGGAGCTGGATGTCCAGAGGCGCATGCGATCGTTTCCCCTTGTGCGTAAGTGTTTCTCCGCAACCATATTGTTCTTACTGTTATTGTGAGCCATTTCTCTCTCTCTCTCTCTTCTCCTCTTTCTCTCTTATTTTCCCTTAAAACATAATTGTATTGTATTGTATTTCCTGTATAGTTATCTGGTTAGGTAGTCTATGTTATATTGTAGTGTATGACTTGTATTGTGTTAATTCTTTTGCAAGTATATCATTCATAATATATATATATTAGGCGTTGGACCCTATGCCCTGGTATCTGTGTATTTCTTATAGTGTTTAGTATTCTCAGAGCGTCGGTGACGCTCGAACAGCATTTGAGTTAATAAGGTTACACTAGGTTGCATCTACACCCTATTTCTACACTAAGGTTTTACTGCATAATATACTGTTTATGGTTTAGATATAAAGGTTTAACATTGTGAGCGTCAGCGCCGCTGGTGATCTCCTCGTGGTCCCGAGCGTCCGCTACGCTATAGCGAATCATTACGTTAGACGGCAGCCAATAGCGTGCCTGCCTGTGATCTCTTGGCCGTGAGCGAACGTGACGCTTGAGCGTCTCGACTACGGCTAAGCGATTGCTACGCAACGAGCGTACCCTTACGGTACTCCATACGTGAATAGCGTACAGTGTTCTTAGACCTCATAAAGGGTTTTATATAAGATAAATATTTAGCTTTATCAATTGGCGGCTCGCCCGTCCTTCACATATCTGCACTAGGTAATTTCAGCAGACATTATCCAGCAGCAAAGGGCGGGAGGTCATATTCCTCGTAGTGCTGTTTGGATAAGCGTCTGCTCCGCTTAGTAAAGGGTGCTGAAGGAATCCGGGACCGGAGGTAAGAACAAAACGATAGTGTCTTTTTAAAACTGTTTATTTCTGTCTTGCGTACACACGCACGCATATCTGCATTTCTTTTCATTCGTGTATTTCCATATATCACTCTCCTGTTTGCCATTGTATAATTGATAAACGTACTAAGAGAGATTTGCCGCTATTTCATAGTTAAAGAGTAAAGGTAATACAGTTAAGGTATAGAAATACACACAGCTCTACCTAAAGGTAAAAGGAGAGATTGGTGTGGTGTGCGGTAGATGATCGAGGATCATCTACATTGATAAATGTGTTAGTTGTGTTACGGTGGACATTGGTTTTGTGTACACGTGTCTCTAACAAAGGGCTGAGACTCGCGTACGCCAAGGCCGACGCACGCAGCGTAAATTACGCAACGGAGTGTCTGGGTACGCCCACGTAACTCAAGTCACACGATAGTGTTGATTTTTAAGTAGCGCAACAAGCGATAAATAGCGCAACAGGCGATAAGTAGCGCAAATCTATTTTAAATTCGAAATTTAAATTAATAGATCCTTCTCCTAATTTGTAACACATCTGGTCTAAAGAGAAATTTCTGCGCAGAAATAGAAATAGAAACAAAAGTGTATATGTGGTGAGTGAGTGTGTTTTTACAATTTTGAGGATTGAACCAAAAGAAATCATCGAGTTCTCGTGAAGGTACATACGTGTAAGTGACATGCACGGTGGCTAGGGAGGCATCCTTGGTTAAACAAAAAATTTGAGCATTAGAGTATAGCAGACCAGGAGGTCATACTGTAACAGACCAGGAGGTCTAGGTACAGCAGACAAGGAAGTCCGCTATAGAGTCCACAGGCACAACACCAAAAAAAGGGTTGGTGCAACACCCATATAGGCCATACAAGCTCTTGCTGAAGGAATTCGCAGCCGCAATTTTCGATTCCGCTGGTCGCTCCCTACATAAGATTAGTTGCTTATGTGCTGAACGATTGTACCGCACGTAATTGTGTGCATTAGTAAACCTGACCGGTACTATTTGTGTACGAAGGTCATAAACGCTATTTGTACATTCTAACGTGATTTGTGTAATTTTTTTATTTTTTCAAAAAGGGAAGTTCGCTGGTCACTCAGGAACTATCTGACAACCACACCTTTACTGGAAAGGGTTAATGCTCTGCGGATCACACTCACATGTTCCAGTAAACAAAGGTTAATAGGGGCCCTGGGTCGAGTACGCCAGCACTATATCAGTGTGATCAGGTCGTATTGGTCGGCGTGGGCGAGTGAGTGAGGTGCTCGGTAAACTTCACCGCCAACCTATCGTGAATATCTTGGTTTTTTGTAAGGTTCCGTAACACCTGCAAATTATGGGGGCCAGTTGTTCAGGAAGGGGGCGATCAACCTCGGTTCGGGTTGATTCTATAAACCGACCAGTCGGGTCGGCAAGGTACGTAATGTGTGAAAAGTACGGAAGTCACACAGAAGCTTTATGTGATGAATGGGAGAGAATGACAGTACATGACGGGGAGAAATTCCCAAGAGTAGGTAGCTTCAGCACAGAGGTGTTAACAAATTTAAGGAGAAGGATATGTCTCATTAAATCAGCAAAGAGACGAATCAAGCATTATGATTATTTGCAGTTGTGGCAACAGGAGGGTGACATACAGAGAGGATTGGCTCAGGCGGCGGGATCTGGCTCTATCAGGAAACTGATAGCCACGGCCCCACCGCCACCATACATATCAGGAGAAAAATTGGTTGCGGAGAATGACGCACTAAGGTGTAACAAACAAACACTTAGAAACTGTGTAAATGTTAAAGATAATGTTAACCAATTAACCAATGCAAGTATTAACCCGTGCAAGTTGTACCCTGTTTTGAACTTTCCCCAGGAGTGTGATCAAGAGGACGAATCGGCAACAATATCAGCGCTCTCTCTAGCAGCCACCATATCTGAGACAACAGTAGGCACGGCCCAACCTATAAGATTAGTAACAAAGCCCCCTAGCGGAGGGACAGGTGAGGTCGTATCAACGGGTAAGTACGGCACCATACACTATGCTGAAACTATTTCACCACAAACTGCAGAATCTACACAGAATGATGTTGTTAGAATTAATCCTGTTAAGGTAATAGTAGTGCCAAATGGGAAAACGGACACTTCAGGAGTCACTCCTGTTAGGAACATCGCCATGTATAGCCAGTTTACCCGAATGGAATTAAGGACCATAGTGTCTGAATTCCCTGACCCTAGAAAAGATTTAGTTGCTAGCCAAAAATACATCAGAGACCTAGGAAACACTTTAGAGCCCAATAATAAAGATTGGCAAGTACTGCTAAGAGCTTGTTTACCCTCCAATGTCGACGCAGCTCAATTTTTAGTTGACTGTGGATTAGATCAGGATGTACCTCTTACAGATGTGTACAACAAAGATAATGTAAAAAGAATAAGTTTACAGTTAAAGGAGTATTTCCCAGCGGTAGTTAAATGGAACAAGATATTCTCCATTAAACAAAAGGAGTCAGAAACAGCTGCAGAGTATTTTCACAGAGCATTATCAGTGATGGCAAAATACACAGGCATAGAGGACATTAAAACAAACATAAACCATCGAGAAGTAGCAGTATCGGTACTGATGGATGGTTTAAAAGAGTCATTAAAAACTAGGGTACAGACCACACAACCATGTTGGCGAGGTCTGTCTGTGGCTACTTTGAGAGAGGCTGCTATTGATCACGACCGGAATATCACCAGACACAGGGAGTCACAAGGTGATAAGTTAATGTCAGTAAGTATACAGGCCCTGACCACAAAACAGCCTGTGTTAATATCACCAAACCCTGTGGGTAAGTCAAATGTGGTAACATGTTATTTTTGTCACAAACAGGGACACTTTGCACGAGACTGTAGATCGAGAAATGTACCAAAATCTTATCAACCCCCTAGACAACGACACGACACACGACATTGGGATCAGGGTCCACAGAGACGGAGTTATGAGCCACATACAGGGGAAACAAAAAGATACCCCCCGAACAGAGACTGGCACGCCTCTGGTAGTTCCCAGCTAACTCCCTCACAAGTAGTTGCTGCCAGCGGGATTCAGGGAGGTCACCATACCCAATAGGGGTGTGGCCATACCTGTAATCTGCAGCCAGTAAAATTGATTGCAAGCCTTGGAAGTGAACCCGAAGTTGCAATTAATGTAGCTGGTAAATCATTAAACTTTCTTGTAGATACGGGGGCGGCCAAATCAGTGATAAATTCGACAGTGGGCATGAGAACCACTGGTAGGACAATTCCAGCCATGGGAGTAACAGGAGTAGTCCAGCATTACCCTGTTAGCAAGGCAGCCGAGATTACAATAGGGCCTTTACATACCAAGCATTCCTTTTTGCTGGCTGCATCGGCACCGACCAATCTCCTGGGAAGAGACTTACTGTGTAAAATGGGGTGCGTCATTTATTGTACTCCTGAAGGTGTATTCTTGGACATACCTGAGAAACACGCTCAGGAAGTGCGAGACATGTTAGACTCCCCATCAAAATTAATGTCACATACCATTATGACAAATAGGACTCCCTCCCAAGTAGAAGAAATGACATCTCAGATACCAGAGTCACTTTGGACTAAAGATGGACAGGACACTGGATTAATGAACGTAGCTCCGGTAGTTGTACAAGTAAAAGATGGTAGGATAGCTCCAAAAATCCCACAGTACCCTCTGAAGCCAGAGGTGGAGTTAGGAGTGTACCCAGTAATAGAGCGCTTGCCACAACAGGGCATTCTGGTAAGAACGTCCAGCACTGCCAATAGTCCCATCTTCCCTGTGAAAAAGAGTGGGGGGGAGGGGTTACCGGCTAGTGCAGGATCTAAGGGGGATTAACAAAATAGTTGAGAGTCAGTTCCCCGTAGTGCCAAATCCAGCTGTCATCCTAATGCAAATCCCTCCCACTGCGAAATTTTTCACTGTTATTGACCTCTGCTCCGCTTTCTTTTCGGTACCTCTGCACCCTGACAGCCAATATTTGTTCGCATTTACATACAGAGGAGTCCAATACACATGGACTCGATTACCACAAGGATTCATAGATAGTCCAAGTATATTTTCTCAGGCTTTGCATGATTGTTTACAGTCTTTCCAACCAGAGATTGGATCAGTATTAATACAGTACGTGGATGATCTACTACTGTGTTCTGATTCATTGGAAGCATCCCTGAAGGATACGAAACAGCTCCTGTTTCATCTTTCAGACACAGGACACAAGGTATCCAAAGACAAGTTGCAATTATGCCAAACTAAGGTAAAATATTTGGGACACTGTCTAACACAAGGACTGAGACACCTGACCGCTGATAGAATTCAAGCAATTAGAGACATGACTCTGCCACAAACCCAGCAACAGATCAGAACATTTTTAGGAATGTGTGGGTATTGCCGTAATTGGATCCCAGGGTTTTCCATTCTAGCGTTACCCTTGCAGGAGATGGTCTCCTCAAACAAACCTGATTGGATTTCGCATACAGACGAGTCTGAGATGGCATTTGAGAGACTTAAACAGTGCCTAACGCAGGCACCAGCATTAGGTATGCCAGACTATGGGAAACCCTTTGAGCTATACGGAACAGAAAGTGCTGGTTGCGCGGCAGGCGTACTAACCCAAAAGCACGGTGATGCCAGCAGGCCAGTAGCATATTACAGCGCTCAGCTAGACACGGTAGCGCGATCCCTCCCCACATGCTGCGAAGCGTCGCTGCGATAGCATTGCTAGTAACGAAAAGCGAAGATGTAGTGCTAGGTCACAACCTCACAATTCATACACCACATGCAGTGTCAGCCTTGCTAAATTCTGCCCAAGCCAGGCACGTCTCATCAGCGCGGTTTACAAGATGGGAATTGGCACTAATGGCCCCCGTAAACATCACCATAAAGAGATGCAGTGCATTAAATCCTGCAACGTATCTCCCAGGTGTGCCTGGACAGGCACAAAGGGTGGAGGATGAGAGTGGTGGGGAAGGAGAATTTAACACAAAGGAGGACACACATGATTGTATGGAATATTTGACCCAAAATTTTACCGCAAGGCCTGACATCAGTGACAACCCACTGGAAGATGTAGATCTAACTTTCTACACGGACGGTAGTTGTCATAGACAGTCAGACTCGGGAGACTTGTGTACTGGATACGCAGTCGTAGATGACCAAGGCACCATAGAAGCGGAACCGCTAGGCCCACCTCACTCAGCCCAGGTTGCTGAACTGGTCGCCCTAACCAGAGCATGTGAATTGGCTAAGGGCAAATCAGCCAATATCTACACCGATTCTAGATACGCATTCGGGGTAGTCCATGATTTCGGAGCCCTATGGCACCTCAGAAACTTCATGACAGCAGCTGGTACATCGGTAGCGCATGCAGCTCACATAAAAAGGCTTCTAACAGCGATACAGGAACCCGACAGAGTGGCTGTTATCAAATGTAAAGCACACACATATAGCCAGGACCCAGTATCACTTGGTAACAGCCGAGCAGACGAAGCTGCTAAGTTAGCAGCTGGTACCCCCAGACAGACAGACACCACACAACAGATGGTATTTAATACCATCAACACACAGAAGTTGTGTGAGATGCAAAATTTGTGTTCCACACAGGAAAAGGCAGTCTGGAAGGCAAAAGGATATGGCCAGGAGTCCTCAGGACTCTGGACGGATGGACACGGTAAACCAGTGGCCCCCAGAGCATACCTTCCATGTTTAGCTGAGGCAGCTCACGGGCTGACTCATCTGGGCAAGGAAGGGATGTGCAAGTTGGTAAGAGCATATTGGTGTGCCCCAGGATTTTCATCTCATGCGAGTAAAAGAGCAATGTCATGCCTTACCTGTTTGAGAAAGAACATCGGAAAGGCAATACCTACAGAACCATCTCATATCCCACCTGCCGGCGGCCCTTTCCAGGTAATACAGATTGACTTTATACAATTACCCCCTTGTCGAAATTTGAAATATGTACTTGTTTGTATAGATGTTTTCTCAAATTGGGTCGAAGCATTTCCGGCGGCCACAAATACCGCTATGTTTACTGCTAAGAAAATTGTGCAGGAATTTGTATGTAGATATGGTATCCCTAGAATTATCAAAAGTGATAGGGGTACCCATTTTACAGGTGATGTCTTTCAAGGAATGTGTAAATTGATGGGAATTGATAGCAAGCTGCACACTCCATACCGTCCACAGGCGAGTGCGAAAGTGGAAATAGTGAACAGCACTATTAAAAATAAACTGAGTAAAGTGATGGCAGCAACAGGATTGACATGGCCAGAAGCTTTACCCATTGTACTGTACAGCATCAGAACCACTCCCAGGTCCCCTCTTAATCTGTCTCCCTTTGAAATCTTGTTTGGTCGACAACCGCATGTTATGATTAACCCTCAGGATGATTTGAAGTGTAACAATGAAGTGACTGTAAAATACTTGATTAACATGAGTAAACAGTTAAGGAATCAAAATGATAATCTGAAGTTGGTGATTCCTGATTTACCAGATAGTAATTGTCATGACATTGAACCTGGGGATTATGTAATGATACGGAATTTTCTACGCTCAGGTTGCCTTATTGACAGATGGGAAGGACCATACCAGGTCTTATTGACTAGCACTACAGCATTGAAGGTTGCTGAGAGAGAGACTTGGGTTCATTCGTCCCACTGTAAGAAGGTTGCTGATCCAGAGAGGTCCCGTGATAAGGAACAGACGGTAGAGATGGACTTGCCCCAAGAGACTGTGATCCGGATTTTCCTGTTGACCATGATGTTGACCAGAGCAGTCTGTTCCGGCGAGAGTACCATGGAGGTCGAGAGAGGTTCTGGAATGAGTTCTGATGATAAAGATGGAGGCGTAGTTTTCCAAGAACAACTTAACCAACAAGTAAAGGCGAGTATCAGAAAACGATCCGATAGCATTGACAATAGAAGGAATTGTGAAGGATTGTTAGCTGAAGAAAACTGTATCTGTAGGCTCTGTGACAACGTAGTGGAGGATGGGTGCATTAAGAAATGCCAATCCAGTTTTAATATCCATATGGACCGGCATCCATTGAGTGACTATCACTCCTTAGTGGGTAGTGTGTTAAATAAAACAGATTGTTGGGTATGCTCTCAAGTACCTCAAGGTCATAGCAAATCAGGGCTAGTACCATTTCCTTTAACGTTAGGGGAGGTACTTGAGTTAAGTGGTGGGAGACCGGTGGACAGGAGGTTTAATATCTCCAGCCCTCCTAGTTTGAAGCTCCACCAATACCATGTGGATAGGTCCCTATTATGTTTTAACATCTCCAATCCCCGAAAGCCGGGAAATTGGGAAGTGTCATGGAGTAACCAAACCATGACCTTTTCGCATAGAGCAGATAGAATGCCTACAGATACAGAGCTTATACGCCACATAGCCAGTAGAGGAAAATCTTTCCGATATAGGTATACCTTAGGAAATAGGATTACGAGAGTTGGAGAGGTATCACCAGGATACTGTGCACATATCGTACAACCTGATACGTGTACTAAGCAGATGGAAGAATTAGGGTTAGGAGATTTCACATGGAAGGTGTGTAATATGGTTATGTCCTACTCCGTCCCATATGTTCTCCCCGATGATGCATATTTCATATGCGGGAGAAAGGCGTATAAGTGGCTTGCCCCAAACTCTGAAGGATTGTGTTATATTGGAAAAGTACTGCCTGAAGTAATGACTGTATCACATGACAAAATGAAAGACATACACCGTGTTGCCCAAACTCCTTATACTCACACCCATTACGAGCACGTAGTTAAACGGCACCTGATAGAAAGAACAGAGCATCCGGCCTCTGACATGATCCATGAATCCACCGGGATTCAGTTTCTAATCGCGTTAGACATCACTCACACCGCCAGAGGAGTGTTGAATTATAAATACATATCTGCGCTTGCAAATTTGTTAGATAATATCACTGAAATGTATGATGACACGTTTAGGTATACTGGAAGAGAACTTCAAGCTTATAAAACAGAACTGGTACAGCATAGAATGGTTCTTAATTACCTCACAGCAGTGACAGGCGGATATTGTGTCACACTGGCAACACAATACGGCGTGAAATGTTGCACATATATTACGAATAGCACCGAGGACCCGGTCGAGGTCATAGACCAAAAGATGGACGATATTCTCCAACTGAAGTGGGAATTTCGCAGGAGACACAATCTCACTCTTGCTGCTGTAGGTAATGAGCTGACTGGTTGGGTGTCATGGTTGAACCCGCGAAATTGGTTCTCTGGTTTAGGAGACTGGGCTCAAGAAGTCATAATGGATGTTGGGAAGTTTCTCCTATGTATCTTAGGAGTTATCATAACGATTGGTTTGATAGTTAGATGCGGTCAGGCTTTAATGAAGTGCAATCGTCGTACCAGGGTGATGAGTTTAAGGAGTGAGGAAACTGTAATTCCAATGGATTTGATTTATGACCCAAATGTAGAAACAATGATGTGATGAAAATGCGATTTCTACGGTCCGTTTCTTTCACCTGTTTTTCCGTTTCCTCCAAGGTAAAAAGACCCACTTGGACGAGGAATTTGATGAGCCGATATACAGACAACAGATGGATTAAAGAAGAAGTTTTGACAACCTGATACACAGATTTTTGATGAACTTTGCCATAGATCCCCAGTTTCCCTAGAAATTTTAAAATTACGCTAGCCCAACACTTTTGTAAATCTATGGACATTGACAAAGCTTTTGCTCGCACCTCATGGGCAAAAGCACAAAGAAGACTGCATTCAACAGACACCGAACAAGACTTCAACCGACAAATGTTCATTTACCTGACATAGAATACCACTGCATTTACCGTAATTATGTCTTTTCTTCATCTCTACAACCTTCAGGTAATTACACACATAGTATAGGGAATACAGGCACAGATATCAGCAATCACATATTCCCCCATTCATGTATCATCAACTAAAATGTGCTCCCCATTTTGTTACAACCAAAATCCGAAAAGAGCTCGGTAAAGTTTGACAGCCCATCCACAGACCCGTACCACGGGATAAGAAGGAATTCAAATGTATACTTCGCAATACCTCGAAGCTTGATTTAAAACATGTACGGCACGATGATACATGACCCCCAAACATGGATTCATACACACATGCTTCTGCTATCTCACTAGGTCATACCCTCTTCACACCTTCTCCTCTCTCCTCCCTTACCCAACCATGGAAATGTATTAACCCCTGACATATATTTTTCTCTTTTTGAAATGTTTTAGGAAGTGGCAGTTATTGTTGACTGCCAAAGGGTGGACTGTCAAAGTCAGAAAAATATCTCTATACACACTGCCATATTTGCACCTCATACACGTCCGCGCTGCGCATGCGTACGCTCTCCCGTGAGTGCGCATACTCACAGTCGCGGGCACCCGCAGGCGCACGGTATGCGTATTTACGGTAGAGTTTATGTGATCGTAGCGTGCGACTCAATCGTTACATATTTTCACTATATAATGTATTTTGTAGATCATGGTCCCTTTGATAGATTCTGAAAGTTTAGTTAATATAGCATGTTCCTGGACAGAGGGATCCCTCTTTGTATTGTACGAAGGGTCTAACAGGAGTCATACAGTGGTGTTTAGTATCCATCGGAAGAACATTTAAAGAGCAATATTCCGGTGTTGGTTTGGAGCGGATAATCGCTCGTGCGAATAGTTATGGACATAAGAAGTTTATGTCCATTTACTATTATTTACTCTTACTTAGCCATGCGGCGGGAAACCCAGTTTCCCTCCCACCTGAGCTGTTGGAAATCGTCACAGCCCACCTGTATGAATCAACCTATGACCTTTTGTTATAGTGCGAAGCCGAATTCCTGTGTCCAATGAACAATGAGATTGTAGGGACCATTGAATTGTATTGTGTGTGGGGCATAAATAGACAAGCCGATCACATCCAGCTCACTCTTCAACGGTTATCATTGCTGAAAATCGGGAGCTGGATGTCCAGAGGCGCATGCGATCGTTTCCCCTTGTGCGTAAGTGTTTCTCCGCAACCATATTGTTCTTACTGTTATTGTGAGCCATTTCTCTCTCTCTCTCTCTTCTCCTCTTTCTCTCTTATTTTCCCTTAAAACATAATTGTATTGTATTGTATTTCCTGTATAGTTATCTGGTTAGGTAGTCTATGTTATATTGTAGTGTATGACTTGTATTGTGTTAATTCTTTTGCAAGTATATCATTCATAATATATATATATTAGGCGTT
Source organism: Pseudophryne corroboree (assembly GCF_028390025.1). Taxonomy (NCBI): domain Eukaryota; kingdom Metazoa; phylum Chordata; class Amphibia; order Anura; family Myobatrachidae; genus Pseudophryne; species Pseudophryne corroboree. The sequence goes on from NC_086446.1 coordinate 199,876,541, forward strand.
GGACCCTATGCCCTGGTATCTGTGTATTTCTTATAGTGTTTAGTATTCTCAGAGCGTCGGTGACGCTCGAACAGCATTTGAGTTAATAAGGTTACACTAGGTTGCATCTACACCCTATTTCTACACTAAGGTTTTACTGCATAATATACTGTTTATGGTTTAGATATAAAGGTTTAACATTGTGAGCGTCAGCGCCGCTGGTGATCTCCTCGTGGTCCCGAGCGTCCGCTACGCTATAGCGAATCATTACGTTAGACGGCAGCCAATAGCGTGCCTGCCTGTGATCTCTTGGCCGTGAGCGAACGTGACGCTTGAGCGTCTCGACTACGGCTAAGCGATTGCTACGCAACGAGCGTACCCTTACGGTACTCCATACGTGAATAGCGTACAGTGTTCTTAGACCTCATAAAGGGTTTTATATAAGATAAATATTTAGCTTTATCAGTATACTTAATGAATGACCACACAGAGGTAGGTACAGCAGTGGCCCACCGTACTGCTATATATAGTATACTGGTGGTCACTGTGTCAGCAAACTGCAAAACTAAAATGCACCACAGGTATAGAATGTAGATGGATAGTATACTTAATGAATGACGACACAGAGGTAGGTACAGCAGTGGACTACCGTACTGCTATATATAGTATACTGGTGGTCACTGTGTCAGCAAACTGCAAAACTAAAATGCACCACAGGTATAGAAGAATGTAGATGGATAGTATACTTAATGACGACACAGAGGTAGGTACAGCAGTGGCCTACCGTACTGCTATATATAGTATACTGGTGGTCACTGGTCAGCAAAACTCTGCACTGTACTCCTCCTATATAATATTGATTATACTGGTGGTCCCCAGTCCCCACAATAAAGCAGCACACTGAGCACAGATATGGAGTGTTTTTCAGGCAGACAACGTATACTGGTGGTCACTGTCAGCAAAACTCTGCACTGTACTCCTGCTATATAATACAGCTGCTCCCCAGTCCCCACAATTAAGCAGTGTGAGCACAGATATATTATGCACACACTGAGCACAGATATGGTATGGAGCGTTTTATTCAGGCAGAGAACGGATAAAACTGGTGGTCACTTATCAGCAAAACTCTGCACTGTACTCCTCCTAACAGCTGCTCCCCAGTCCTCCCCACAATTAAGCAATAAAGCAATCAAGTTCAACAATAAACGGAGAGGACGCCATCCACGTCCTCTCCTTATCATCTCCAATGCACGAGTGAAAATGGCGGCGACGCGCGGCTGCTTACATAGAATCCGAATCTCGCGAGAATCCGACAGCGGGATGATGACGTTCGGGCCCGCTCGGGTTAGCCGAGCAAGGCGGGAAGGTTCGAACCTGCCTCGGACTTGTGTAAAATGGGTGAAGTTCGGGGGGTTTGGTTTCCGAGAAACCGAACCCGCTCATCACTAATTATTGAAGAGATTAGCATGGCTGCATTGTAATTTACAGTTTCCATATGAACTATGCAGCATACATAACATTAAAACTCTGACAAGTGAAGTGAGTTTATTACAGTTACACCTCTCATGGGGTGGGATATAGGGGGTCATTCCGAGTTGTTCGCTCGTTATTTATTTCTCGCAACGGAGCGATTAGTCGCTAATGCGCATGCGCAATGTCCGCAGTGCGACTGCGCCAAGTACATTTGCTATGCAGTTAGGTATTTTACTCACGGCATTACGAGGTTTTTTTCTTCGTTCTGGTGATCGTAATGTGATTGACAGGAAGTGGGTGTTTCTGGGCGGAAACTGGACGTTTTATGGGTGTGAGCTAAAAAACGCTACCGTTTCTGGGAAAAACGCGGGAGTGGCTGGAGAAACGGAGGAGTGTCTGGGCGAACGCTGGGTGTGTTTGTGACGTCAAACCAGGAACGACAAGCACTGAACTGATCGCACTGGCAGAGTAAGTCTTGAGCTACTCAGAAACTGCACAGAGAAGTTTTTTCGAAATATTGCGAATCTTTCGTTCGCAATTTTGAGAAGCTAAGATTCACTCCCAGTAGGCGGCGGCTTAGCGTGTGCAAAGCTGCTAAAAGCAGCTTGCGAGCGAACAACTCGGAATGACCCCCATAGAACAGCCAGTCCTTGAATTTAAAGTATTGGATGCAGAAAATATAGGCACGTGTAAGGATTTCAGCGACTATGACAAGGGTCTAATTGTGATGGCTGTAGATGACTGGATTAGAGCATAACCAAAACAGCAGATCTGGTGGGGTGCTCCCAGAATGCAATGGTTAGTACCTAGCACAAGTTATCCAATGAATACGAGACAGGGTCATAGGCACCCAAGGCTTAATGATGCCCTTGGGGATTGAAAACTAACCCGTCTGGTGCTATCACACAGAAAAGCTACTGTAGCACAAATTTCTAAAAAAGTTATTGCTGGCAATTATAGAAAAGTGTCTGAAGACAAAGTGCATTGCAGCTTGCTGCATGGCTTTAGACTAGTCCATGGTCATCCCTGTCCACTGACGAAAGTTCATACAATGAATTAGACAAAGGAGCAATGGAAAAGGGTATCATAGTCTGATAAAAACCTTTTCTTTTACATCATGTGGATGGCCAGGTGGTGTTACCTGCAGAATAGATGGTACCAGGTTGCACTATAGGAAGATGACAAGCTGGAAGAGGCAGTGTGATCCTTTGGACAATGTTCTACTGTGAAGTCTTGGGTCCTGGCATTCATGTGAATGTTTCTTGACATGTAACAGCTACCTAATCATTTTTGAAGATCAAGTACTCTTCTTCATGGCAATGGTATTCCCTGATTGCAGTGGCCTCTTGCAGCAGGGTAATGTGCCATGCCATACTGAAAATAATTGTTTGGGAATTGCTTGATGAACATAACTTGGCCTCCAGATTTTCAAGATCTCAATCTAATCAAGCATCTGTGGACTATGCTGCAAAAACAAGTCTTATAAGGATACGCTACCACAGAACACCTGAAAGGTCAGAGCTGTTCTACCAGGTGGTTTAAATGTTATGCAGTACTATTTTCTGGAAAAGTAGGGTCAGGAACTAAGGGTCTGGTGTGGAGCTATTAAAAAAGGTGTTATATTTTAAAAAAGAAGGCACTCAAAATGCACTTTAAGATAAAACGTATCTTATGGAAAAAACATTTTAGCCAAGGACAGGTTCAGGAACTGAATTATTGCTGGTTCCTGATTAAAAATAGCGCTCATCATACCAGTTCTAGCTAGCTTTTGCCCTCCAGAGACTCTGAAACTAAATAACTAAATTTCACACTCGTTAAAAATAGAACGCACCATGCATTCTTGCAGGTATAGTTTTTGTGATTTGCTTAGTGTGATATGGCCACACTGCAAGCTCAAAGTACCTGGCTATTTTAGTGGTAGCATCACCAGGGATGGCATAAATAAACACGATATTCAGTGTGCGCCTGGAGGGATCTGCCCACATATTGATCACAAAGGAGGCATGTCAACACCTAGAGGCAGCTCTTTGCACAGATCCCAGGTGAGACTGCTACTGGATACAGTCAGACAGCCCTGGTGGGGCTGCATTCAGATTTAAATGGGCCAGATGGCCAGAGTTACACATGGATGATTTAGAGAGATAACTAAACCACTGACACTACATTTGGAAGCCTAGCCAGGCACGAGCATATACTGTACCTGTGAGAAATAGGACTGTAAAGACTTTCAGAGACTTTGTTGCAGACTATCTGACCACAGTCAGGAATAGTCAGGAATGAAGAAATGAGTCAGTGCCCTGAATGGGGGTTAAGCTATTTGTTATTTTCTGTTCATTTGTGTTGAATGCTGACAGTAAAGCATTATTATCTAATTTATTCACTGGAAAAGCTGTTGTTGGATTCTGCTTTGGTATCTAGACACTGCGTCAATACACCTCTCTACCGAGATAATTACCCCATATCATCACAATCGGTGGAGACTTGGCTTGCAGGTCTTTGCAGAAAGTGGATTACAGCAGCTCAATGGAAATATGGATAATTACTGCACCTGCATTATGGAATGTACATCAAGGTGGTAAGTGGAGACAAAGCATATTGAACTGATTAAATAGAAAATTGTCCGCATGTGGGAGATGCAAAGTTTGTTGGAAGCGCAATTGTTAAAGTATTGTCTGCTATCTGCAAATTGTCTACAAATCTGCAAAAACAGGATGCAAATATATGGGAAGTGACAGTTTTGAGATATATAATGAAAAAGGGTTAAACAGAAGAAAAAAATGTGTTTTATCCTGCTGAATGCACAAGCCTATAATCTGATCATTTAAGAAAAGATGTATGTGGCCTTGACATTTCTGTTGCAGTTAAAGAGAAAAATTCTTGTTATATGCTAGTCATTGTAGTGCATTGTAGTGTAGAAAATGTTTTACTGTATTGAAAGCACTTTTGAAAACAAAGTGTGGCACAAGTGACAGCAGGAGAAGTTGCTGTGTTGTGATGAGAGAGCTGGGCATTGAGGCTCTTAAAAAGACAGACCTCAAATTGGCAGTTGTGTCTGAATGCCTTGAGAAGGCTGATTAATTGACATGTATTACAAAGCTTGAAAATGATGGACTGCTTGGATAAAAAAAGTATTCAAGAAACACATTGTAGAATTTTGCCAATAGTGCTTGAATATTCAGCAGCAACTGGATTAAAAAAATGTGTAAACAGACATTAGAGTGATGCAGAACACACGCAAGTAAACATGCCAACTTTAGATATATTGGTAAAAGAAAAAGACTCTTGGATTCTGTCCAGACAAGCAAAACTGGAAGAGTGTGAATTAGAGAGAGATTCTCTGGCTGAAGAGCTTTGTAGAGTAAAAGAGAAATATCTCCAGATGCTGCATACACAAGCTTAGTGGGAGAAAGACTATGAGGACAAAGACCTGGACATTTGTCCATCTTAAAGCAGGCTTTGAGAAGCAAATACAGACACTTCAATCCAACTTGGCTGCAGTCAGAGCAGATTCAGAGTATCTGAGTGGGAACAGTGTGTTGTTGGAGGAAAGACTACATGACACAGTAGAACAAAGTTAGGCTTTGGAAAGAGAACTTAACTATGAACATGGCATGGCTGGGAAAATGCAAGGAGACAAAAAGAATGTAAATGAATACAAGAGAATTGGAGATGCAGTGTAAATGAAATGTGGCAGAGTCTGAAATAGCTGTACAAAAGTTGAAACAAGTTAGATTTGAAGATATGGAGAGCAATCTTCTGCAGTCTTAGAACAAGTTGGCAAGTGCAAGGTGAAAAAGTAACCAGCTAAAGGAGCAGTTGTCTGCAAAGAAAAAGTTTCATGTAGTAGTGGGAAAATCAGAAGAGGAAAAGTTGTATAACACTCTGAAATTGGATTCTGGACCCAAAATGGCATCCAAAAGTCTTCACTGAACCTAGTGTGACAGAAGTACATAAACACAAGAATCAATTGCTACATTTTGATCCTGGAAAGGCTGACATAAAGAGTGATATGTTTACGATGCACACACATGATGAACTGCTTGAATAAAGAAAGATGTTCCAGAAGGATATCTCTCAGCAGCAGTGGGACAATGGAGAAGTCCTCATTTAATGTACCAGTGTGTAAGGAGGACTGAAGTATCAAAGTGGGGAAGTTTCCTAAAACTGTCTTGTAAAAGTGGATGAGAACTTGCAGTGACTTTCAGCTTTCAGCAACAGCTAAAGGTGTGAAGTCTCCCCAAAAGGTTACAGTTCCTGATAAAACTGTGTTTTAAAGGTTGGGATAAAGAACTGACAAATACTAATGGAGATCAATCTAGGAGGCAAAGGTACAGGATGTACATAAGTCTACAGAGATATGTATGGCTTCCATGGATGAGACTCTGTAAACATGTGTTCAGAATGATATGAATGTGACCCAATCACACCATTTTGCAGTGCAAATCAGAACCTTATGGAAAGTTAATGTTGACAGTCTTGTGAAGAGTAATACTCCTGTATGTAAAAATGTGTCTTTATGTAACCAGGATTTCTCTGTGATAAAATTAAGTTGCATCACACTACAGAGCTGGAAGCAAGTAAACCAGTTAAACAGAATCTGAAAATAAATACTTCTGTGGAGAGTGAACTTCAGTCTTTGCTGATAGAAAATGTTGAAATTATTAATTATATTTTAAAGGCAGATGCTCAAGAAGGTCTGTGAGATATGAGCTTTCTTAAGGTGGCAAATAGGCATCAGAATCATGAAATGAAGTTTGTAGATCAGAGGAATTTACATTCAAGCATATTAAATGGACAAGACAGTACAGTCTCTTAGAGTGGCAGTACTAGTACATCCTCTGACATAAAGCCAATGTCTGAAGATTATGATGCTGGTAGCACTCAGGGTAATAGTGACTCTTTGAAAGAAGTTGAGTTACCAGTGAAGTATACCATTAGACAATACAGTGCTTGTGAACAAGCCCCCCCATAGTGAAATGTACATTGAGGAGCTTTCCCGATGGTCCTGCCACACAGGTTCCGTATGATACCCTTAGGCATCATTCAACAAGGGTCTTTCTCTCTCTCGCTCTCTCTCTCTCTCTCTCTCTCTCTATCTCTCTCTATATATATATATATATATATATATATATATATATAGTGCCCTTATGATTAAAATCAGCTACATAGATGGCTGATTGATTATGTCTCTTTTCAGGCTATAGATGGCTGACTGACTGTGTGCTTTGGACAGATTATTTTAGGACACATGCCTATATTCAATGAAGGAGATATCACTGGCACAACTGTCAATATAGCTTTTTCCTAACAGTGTTTGTTTCTATTGTATCTAATACATGCAAAGAGATGCATAACATTTTTCTAACAGTGTCATATATACATTTTTTCTAAGAGATACATGTTATGATGGTTTCACCTTTGTATCACTGATGGAATGTTTTTCTATGTGTGGGAATACTTTTGATACTTTGCAGACCAAAGTATCATATGTACAGGGGCACTGTTCTTTGTGCTGTAAAAATACATGGGTGTTGTAAAAATTAAGGAACACTGGCCCTGTCCTGTATGCTGTAAAAATACAGGGGTGTTGTTAAAATACAAGGTATTTTGTGAAAATACAGGGGTGCTGTTTCCTTTTCCTGTATACTGTAAAATTACAGGGGTGATGTAAAAATAATGGAACACTGGCCCTGTCCTGTGTACTGTAAAAATGCAGGGGTGGTGTGAAAATACAGGGGTGCTGTGTCCCTGTCCTGTATGCTGTAAAAATACAGGGGTTTTGTGAAAATACAGGGGTGCTGTTTCCTTTTCCTGTATACTGTAAAAATACAGGGGTGATGTAAAAATAATGGAACACTGGCCCTGTCCTGTGTGCTGTAAAAATGCAGGGGTGGTGTGAAAATACAGGGGTGCTGTGTCCCTGTCCTGTATGCTGTAAACATACAGGGGTGTTGTTAAAATTTAGGTGTGCTGTGTCCCTGACCTGCATGCTGTAAAAATAAAGGGGTGTTGTAAAAATAAAGAAACACTGTCCCTGTCCTGTATGCTGTAAAAATACATGGGTATTGTTAAAATACAGGGGTGCTGTGTCCCTGTCATGTATGCTATAAAAATAAAGGTGGTGCTGTAAAAATACAGGGTTGCTGTAAATATTACGGGGCACTATTCTGTTTTCTGTAAAAATAAATGGCACTGCTCTGTGTGCTGTAATAATAAAGGGGCATGTCCTGTGAAATGGTGAATGAAAATTTTGAGGAAAAAATAGTGAAACCACTTCCAGTTCCTAGTACTAGTGCTGAAGCTGCTGAGGCCACCAGTAATGACATGGATGATGCAATTACATCAACATCATCTGCTAAGGCCAATGCCCAATGTCATAGAGGGCATGTAAAATCCAAGAAGCAAAAATTATTAACCCCCCCAAAAAAAGAAATTATCTGATGAGAAATGTAAAATTGGAAATATGCCATTCATGACATGAAGTGACAAGGAGAGGCTAAGGCCTTGACCTATGTTCATGACTGATGGTTCAGCTTCTCATGAAGATGGAAGCCCTCCTCCCTCTCAAAAAAATGTTAAAAAATAAAGCTTATTAAAGCACAGGAAATAACAACTGTCCGTCCGAGATATCACAAATCCCAAAGCGTGTATGTGGTTGTGATGTCTAGGCTGGACCATCCCAAGACTGTATGAAAAGAGGAGGCTCCTACCACCATTTGCACACCCTCCGCAGGTGCTATGAGGAGCACTGCCAGTCCAGTTGCTGAAATTGAGATTTAGGATGTCACTGTAGAAGTACACCAGGATGAGGAGGATATTGGTGTAGCTGGTGCTGAGGAGGAAGTTGACAATAAGGATTCCTCATGGTGATGTGGTTTGTTTGAATAAGGCACCAGTGGAGACCGTTGTTGTCCATGGGATGAAAAAGCCCATTGTCATGCCTGTGTAAAATACCAAAAAAGCCACCTCTTCGGTCTGGAATTATTTCTCTGTGATGATGAGGATGTAAACACTGAAAGGGTTGAGGAATCTGAGGATGAGGTGACATCTTACTTCTGTAGAGCCAGTTTGTGCAAGGAGAGATTAATTGCTCTTTTTTTGGTGGGAGCCTAAACAAACACTCATTTTGGCCACAGTCGTGTGGCAGACCCTGTCACTGAAATGATTGGTTTGTTAAAGTATACATGTCTTGTTTATACAAAATAAGGGTGGGTGGGAGGACAATTCCATCTTGCACTTCTTTTCTTTGTCTGCCCTATCAGTCCAGGGGTGCTGCTGCCTGTCTGCTGTTCTGTGTAATTCTCCAGGGGTGCTGCCTATGCTGTATAAGTACATCGCAGTCATGCAGTCCCAGCGTGACTAGGTGATCTGTCTGCCTAGTCACGCCAGGAGTGCACAGAGACGCTCCCCCATTCATAGAATAGGAGAGCGTCCCCATTTGGGCGCACACGCCTGCCCGGACAGAGATGCTCTCCCATTCAAGTGAATGGGGCGCATCTCCATCATGGGCGTGTGCACCCAGATGGGACAGAGATGCTGGTGTCCTGGGTGCGCCTAGGCACAGACGGAGCCATGACTAGCATGGCTCCATCTGTATCTTCTACTGTGCACTGTGTACCCAGCATTAGAGAAAGGTTCTTCTCAATTATTTCATGTTAGGGAGTCAAATGACTGGGTCCAATTAGTGAACCTTATTTTTGATTTATTAATGTTCCACTTTTTGGGATTATTTACAAGATGCACATTTGTTGTATACGGTTCTTGTTCTTTATTTTGTAAATGTTTTCTCCTTAATAATTGTACAATGTAAGAGCTGCATGTGGTTATTGTAAGACCTTGCGGTGTTAGAAGAGCAGAGTTTCAGTGATCTTGCATTTCTTCAGCTTTCCTTTGCACTGCAGCACTAGATGGGCCAGGAGCTCCTGTGAGGCACAAACAGTTACTTAATAAGGGCCCAGTATGGAGTCTCATGATGGCTTACAGCCAGGAAGCTGTCTGGTTTGCCAGGCTGAGGCATGCTGTTGGCACAGAGGTTAGCATTGCTTCATCCCACAGTCCTACTTGTAATATGAAATGAGTTTGGATTAGAATGTTAAGCTCCACTAGAGCAGGGGCTGAATAATAAAATATTCACTGCACAGTCCTTCCTGCATAGTTCTGTACCGAACCCACCCCAACTCAACTTGCCCGATTTGGGGCTGCTGTGGGAGCTCACGAGGGGCTGCTAAAACATCTAAGGGGCTGCTTTAATTAAAAATAAACTATAAATAAAATAAACACAGAACTAGGTGATTGTGTACTTAGGGATTCTTCCGATGGTCGTGTAGAGGAACTGATGTGATGGAACTGACGTGGTTGAATGTAGGTCTTCCTCATGCAGGTACTAGAGTTAGCTGAGTAGTGGATTCATGGAACCTGACTAGTCTCTGGTGAAACAGGAACTGGTCTGGGTACCGATGTGCGTAGAACCGGTCTGGGTACCGGAACACTATTGACCGGACTGGTTACCAGCGAGACTGGAAACTGAGCTGGTTACCGGCGAGACTAGAAACCGGGCTGGTTACCAGCGTGCCTGAACCAGGCTGGTTACCGAAGCACTATGGACTGGGCTGGTTACCGGTAATACTTGAAGCTGGGCTGGTTACCGGCGTGCCTGAACCAGGCTGGTTACTGGTGAGACTGGAAACCGGGCTGGTTACCGGTGAGACTAGAAACCGGGCTGGTTACCGGTGTGCCAGAACCGGGCTGGTTACTGGTGAGACTGGAAACCGGGCTGGTTACCGGAGCACTATGGACCCTGCTGGTTACCGGTGAGACAGGAAACCGGGCTGGTTACCAGAGTGCCTGAACTTGGCTGGTTACTGGATCACTAAGTATGCAACTGTGATCCGTGCTGGTTGCCGGATATAACTGGGTACACAACTGTGATCCGGGCTAGTATAGAATACATAGCACAATGGGGATCTTGCTGAATTATGCAGAAAACCAGCATCAGCCTGACTGTAGCTGGGGAGCGACCATATCCAGGCAACAAAGCTCTTCCCTGCACTTCCTTTAAACCTCCCAACCCATTCTCATTGGAGCAGCAGGTTACGTGGCTATCCTCTTCTGTGATTGGTCAGCACGATCAGCTGACCGCAGGGACAATGGTGGAGCCCAAGACCCGTGGCCGACACAGAACCCAGTGTCAGAGCCGTGGGAGGAGAACACCTGCCCCCACAGCCACCACCGACTACCTTCCACGCACCCAGGGAGAGACGCAGCTTTAAGAGCAGCAGACACTGCTTCATGACATAAACAAGACACACAGGTATGCTCACATGCATGTAACTGGGACACACAGGTATGCTCACGTGTGTAAATGAGACACACATTTATGCTCACATGCGTGTAACTGGGAGCTGTGAAAAACTCAAATAAGGCATCTGCCCCAAATAATGTAAATAAAAATTAGAGATGAGCGGGTTCGGTTTCTCTGAATCCGAACCCGCCAGAACTTCATGTTTTTTTTCACGGGTCCGAGCGACTCGGATCTTCCCGCCTTGCTCGGTTAACCCGAGCGCGCCCGAACGTCATCATGACGCTGTCGGATTCTCGCGAGACTCGGATTCTATATAAGGAGCCGCGCGTCGCCGCCATTTTCACACGTGCATTGAGATTGATAGGGAGAGGACGTGGCTGGCGTCCTCTCCGTTTAGAATTAGAATAGATTAGAGAGACACTTGATTTACTAATTTTGGGGAGCATTAGGAGTACTCAGTAGTGTGTACAGTGCAGAGTTTTGCTGATAGTGACCAGTGACCACCACTTTTATTTATAATCCGTTCTCTGCCTGAAAAAAGCGATACACAGCACACAGTGACTCAGTCACATACCATATCTGTGTGCACTGCTCAGGCTCAGGCCAATGTGCTGCATCATCTATATATATTATATATCTGTCTGACTGCTCAGCTCACACAGCTTATAATTGTGGGGGAGACTGGGGAGCACTACTGCAGTGCCAGTTATAGGTTATAGCAGGAGCCAGGAGTACATAATATTATATTAAAATTAAACAGTGCACACTTTTGCTGCAGGAGTGCCACTGCCAGTGTGACTAGTGACCAGTGACCTGACCACCAGTATATAATATTAGTAGTATACTATCTCTTTATCAACCAGTCTATATTAGCAGCAGACACAGTACAGTGCGGTAGTTCACGGCTGTGGCTACCTCTGTGTCGGCACTCGGCAGCCCGTCCATAATTGTATATACCAGTGACCTAACCGTGGTTTTTTTTTCTTTCTTTATACATACATACTAGTTACGAGTATACTATCTCTTTATCAACCAGTCTATATATTAGCAGCATACACAGTACAGTGCGGTAGTTCACGGCTGTGGCTACCTCTGTGTCGGCACTCGGCAGCCCGTCCATAATTGTATATACCACCTAACCGTGGTTTTTTTTTCTTTCTTTATACATACATACTAGTTACGAGTATACTATCTCTTTATCAACCAGTCTATATATTAGCAGCAGACACAGTACAGTGCGGTAGTTCACGGCTGTGGCTACCTCTGTGTCGGCACTCGGCAGCCCGTCCATAATTGTATATACCACCTAACCGTGGTTTTTTTTTCTTTCTTTATACATACATACTAGTTACGAGTATACTATCTCTTTATCAACCAGTCTATATATTAGCAGCAGACACAGTACAGTGCGGTAGTTCACGGCTGTGGCTACCTCTGTGTCGGCACTCGGCAGCCCGTCCATAATTGTATATACCACCTAACCGTGGTTTTTTTTTCTTTCTTTATACATACATACTAGTTACGAGTATACTATCTCTTTGTCAACCAGTCTATATATTAGCAGCAGACACAGTACAGTGCGGTAGTTCACGGCTGTGGCTACCTCTGTGTCGGCACTCGGCAGCCCGTCCATAATTGTATATACCACCTAACCGTGGTTTTTTTTTCTTTCTTTATACATACATACTAGTTACGAGTATACTATCTCTTTATCAACCAGTCTATATATTAGCAGCAGACACAGTACAGTGCGGTAGTTCACGGCTGTGGCTACCTCTGTGTCGGCACTCGGCAGCCCGTCCATAATTGTATATACCACCTAACCGTGGTTTTTTTTTCTTTCTTTATACATACATACTAGTTACGAGTATACTATCTCTTTATCAACCAGTCTATATATTAGCAGCAGACACAGTACAGTGCGGTAGTTCACGGCTGTGGCTACCTCTGTGTCGGCACTCGGCAGCCCGTCCATAATTGTATATACCACCTAACCGTGGTTTTTTTTTCTTTCTTTATACATACATACTAGTTACGAGTATACTATCTCTTTATCAACCAGTCTATATATTAGCAGCAGACACAGTACAGTGCGGTAGTTCACGGCTGTGGCTACCTCTGTGTCGGCACTCGGCAGCCCGTCCATAATTGTATATACCACCTAACCGTGGTTTTTTTTTCTTTCTTTATACATACATACTAGTTACGAGTATACTATCTCTTTATCAACCAGTCTATATATTAGCAGCAGACACAGTACAGTGCGGTAGTTCACGGCTGTGGCTACCTCTGTGTCGGCACTCGGCAGCCCGTCCATAATTGTATACTAGTATCCAATCCATCCATCTCCATTGTTTACCTGAGGTGCCTTTTAGTTGTGCCTATTAAAATATGGAGAATATGGAGAATTGTCAGCAATCGGCGTACGAGGTTACATCCAGAAAATGTGGAGAAGATGATGTTCATTAAAATGAATTATAATCAATTCCTCCGCGGAGACATTGACCAGCAGCAATTGCCTCCACAAAGTACACAGGGAGCTGAGATGGTGGATTCCAGTGGGGACGAATTGATAATCTGTGAGGAGGGGGATGTACACGGTGATATATCGGAGGGTGAAGATGAGGTGGACATCTTGCCTCTGTAGAGCCAGTTTGTGCAAGGAGAGATTAATTGCTTCTTTTTTGGGGGGGGTCCAAACCAACCCGTCATATCAGTCACAGTCGTGTGGCAGACCCTGTCACTGAAATGATGGGTTGGTTAAAGTGTGCATGTCCTGTTTTGTTTATACAACATAAGGGTGGGTGGGAGGGCCCAAGGACAATTCCATCTTGCACCTCTTTTTTCTTTTCTTTTTCTTTGCATCATGTGCTGATTGGGGAGGGTTTTTTGGAAGGGACATCCTGCGTGACACTGCAGTGCCACTCCTAGATGGGCCCGGTGTTTGTGTCGGCCACTAGGGTCGCTAATCTTACTCACACAGTCAGCTACCTCATTGCGCCTCTTTTTTTCTTTGCGTCATGTGCTGTTTGGGGAGGGTTTTTTGGAAGGGCCATCCTGCGTGACACTGCAGTGCCACTCCTAGATGGGCCCGGTGTTTGTGTCGGCCACTAGGGTCGCTAATCTTACTCACACAGCTACCTCATTGCGCCTCTTTTTTTCTTTGCGTCATGTGCTGTTTGGGGAGGGTTTTTTGGAAGGGCCATCCTGCGTGACACTGCAGTGCCACTCCTAGATGGGCCTGGTGTTTGTGTCGGCCACTAGGGTCGCTAATCTTACTCACACAGCTACCTCATTGCGCCTCTTTTTTTCTTTGCGTCATGTGCTGTTTGGGGAGGGTTTTTTGGAAGGGACATCCTGCGTGACACTGCAGTGCCACTCCTAGATGGGCCCGGTGTTTGTGTCGGCCACTAGGGTCGCTTATCTTACTCACACAGCGACCTCGGTGCAAATTTTAGGACTAAAAATAATATTGTGAGGTGTGAGGTATTCAGAATAGACTGAAAATGAGTGTAAATTATGGTTTTTGAGGTTAATAATACTTTGGGATCAAAATGACCCCCAAATTCTATGATTTAAGCTGAACCGAACCCAAAACCAAAACACAAAACCCGAAAAATTTCAGGCGCTCATCTCTAATAAAAATGCAATGAAAAATGGGAAAAAAAAGAAACCCACGAGATTTTCACAAAATATGACTCCAGACTCCGTGTAGCGGAAAATATCCAATCTTGATCCTTTGGTATACACCAGTTTATTTACATCCCAAGCATTAAATCCGAGATTATCGTAATCCCTGAAAATGAAGAAGGAAGTAAATTTTGAGGCTTTGGCCCCTAGTTTTTCAGTTTGTCCGGTAATGTGGTAATTATATATTTGCTTGGTTAAAGTCCTTTCCGTTCCATGCCAAGATAGGAGTGGAGGTGAAAGCTTGTGTGTTGTTCCTGATTACGTGTGCCTCTCTAATTTTTAATCACCTTCTTGACACTATCCTCTTCCTCTTGCCTCTTTTCATAATGTGAAAAGTCATTAAAGAAGGAGGTGGTATGTTTGTAGCTAGCTATGATTTGGAGAACTTGGCAAGCTTTTTCCAAGGCTAGCATCTGTCACTGAAATGATGGGTTTATTAAACTGTGCATGTCCTGTTTAAACAACACAAGGGCTCAAGGACAATTCCATCTTTTGCATTATGTGGTCTTTGGGGCCAAGTTTATAAAAGTGCGATCCTGTCTGCCACTGCAGTACCACTCTTAGACGGGCCAGGTGTTTGTGCCTCCCACTTGTGTTACTTAGCTGAGTCCTCCAGCTACTGTACCACAGTGCAACCTTTTGGACTAAAAACAATATTGTGTGGAGTTCAGAATAGACTGGAAATGAATGTTATTGAGGTTAATAATACTGTAGGAACAAACAAAAACAAACAAACAAATTTTGTGTTTTTATCTGTTTTCATGTTTTTTTACAAAAAAATCCAGATCCAAAACCAAAACCTGAAAGGGTGGTTTCGGCAAAACCAATCCAGATCCAAGAAAAGATGGAGATCCAGATCCAAAACCAAAACACAAAACCCGAAAAGTGTCCGGTGCACATTTCTATTTTTAATTATAACGCTTTCAGTTTCTCTACTCCAGTTTTTTTTTTTCTCATTAACTCAATAAAAGTTAAGTTTTTATTTTTAGGATTTATTGATGTCTACCATACTCATACATTTAAACTCAGGTCAACAAGAGTGCTCCCAACCAAGAGAGTCTTTTACCATGCTGTCACGGATTCTTCCCCCTGCACACTAGTGAAGAGCGGGTTCGGTTTCCGAGAAACCGAACCCCCCCGAACTTCACCCTTTTTAGACGGGTCCGAGCCATACTCGGATTCTCCCGTATGGCTCGGTTAACCCGAGCGCACCCGAACGTCATCATCCCGCTGTCGGATTCTCGCGAGATTCGGATTCTATATAAGCAGCCGCGCGTCGCCGCCATTTTCACACGTGCATTGAGATTGATAGGGAGAGGACGTGGCTGGCGTCCTCTCCGTTTATATAGTTATATACTACACAGTTGATCTGATTGCTTAGCTTATTGTGGGGAGGATTGGGGAGCAGCTGTTAGGAGGAGTACAGTGCAGAGTTTTGCTAATAGTGACCACCAGTTTTTTATCCATTCTCTGCCTGAAAAAAACGCTCCATACCATATCTGTGCTTAGTGTGCTGCATGATTTATCTGTGCTGAGTGCTCACACTGCTTAATTGTGGGGACTGGGGAGCAGCTATAGCAGGAGTACAGTGCACAGTTTTGCTGACAGTGACCACCAGTATACGTTTGTCTGCCTGAAAAACACTCCTGTGGTGTCTTTTTTTTATACTACAAACACAGTCTGCTGACAGTGTCCACCAGGTCCATTATACTGTATATAGCAGTACGGTAGGCCACTGCTGTACCTACCTCTGTGTCATCACTCGTCGTCCATAAGTATACTATCCATCCATCTACATTGTATACCTGTGGTGTCTTTTTTTTTTATACTATAAACGCAGTCTGCTGACAGTGTCCACCAGGTCCATTATACTGTATATAGCAGTACGGTAGGCCACTGCTGTACCTACCTCTGTGTCGTCACTCGTCGTCCATAAGTATACTATCCATCCATCTACATTGTATACCTGTGGTGTCTTTTTTTCTTTATACTATAAACGCAGTCTGCTGACAGTGTCCACCAGGTCCATTATACTGTATATAGCAGTACGGTAGGCCACTGCTGTACCTACCTCTGTGTCGTCACTCGTCGTCCATAAGTATACTATCCATCCATCTACATTGTATACCTGTGGTGTCTTTTTTTCTTTATACTATAAACGCAGTCTGCTGACAGTGTCCACCAGGTCCATTATACTGTATATAGCAGTACGGTAGGCCACTGCTGTACCTACCTCTGTGTCATCACTCGTCGTCCATAAGTATACTATCCATCCATCTACATTGTATACCTGTGGTGTCTTTTTTTCTTTATACTATAAACGCAGTCTGCTGACAGTGTCCACCATGTCCATTATACTGTATATAGCAGTACGGTAGGCCACTGCTGTACCTACCTCTGTGTCGTCACTCGTCATCCATAAAGTATACTATCCATCCATCTACATTGTATACCTGTGGTGCCTTTTAGTTGTGCGCATTAAAATATGGAGAACAAAAATGTGGAGGTTAAAAAATAGGGAAAGATCAAGATCCACTTCCACCTCGTGCTGAAGCTGCTGCCACTAGTCATGGCCGAGACGATGAAATGCCATCAACGTCGTCTGCCAAGGCCGATGCCCAATGTCATAATGCAGAGCATGTAAAATCCAAAACACAAAAGATCAGTAAAATGACCCAAAAATCAAAATTAAAAGCGTCTGAGGAGAAGCGTAAACTTGCCAATATGCCATTTATGACACGGAGTGGCAAGGAACGGCTGAGGCCCTGGCCTATGTTCATGGCTAGTGGTTCAGCTTCACATGAGGATGGAAGCACTCATCCTCTCGCTAGAAAAAAAGAAAAGACTTAAGCTGGCAAAAGCACAGCAAAGAACTGTGCGTTCTTCGATATCACAAATCCCCAAGGAGAGTCCAATTGTGTCGGTTGCGATGCCTGACCTTCCCAACACTGGACGGGAAGAGCTTGCGCCTTCCACCATTT
This sequence comes from Pseudophryne corroboree, assembly GCF_028390025.1. Classification (NCBI taxonomy): domain Eukaryota; kingdom Metazoa; phylum Chordata; class Amphibia; order Anura; family Myobatrachidae; genus Pseudophryne; species Pseudophryne corroboree. The sequence goes on from NC_086446.1 coordinate 199,893,965, forward strand.
GCATGCCCCCCGCAAGTGCTGGAAGGAGCACCCGCAGTCCAGTTCCTGATAGTCAAATTGAAGATGTCAGTGTTGAAGTACACCAGGATGAAGATATAGGTGTTGCTGGGGAGGAAATTGACAAGGAGGATTCTGATGGTGAGGTGGTTTGTTTAAGTCAGGCACCCGGGGAGACAACTGTTGTCTGTGGGACGAATATGGCCATTGACATGCCTGGTCAAAATACAAAAAAAAATCAGCTCTTCGGTGTGGAATTATTTCAACACAAATGCGGACAACAGGTGTCAAGCCGTGTGTTGCCTTTGTCAAGCTGTAATAAGTAGGGGTAAGGACGTTAACCACCTCGGAACATCCTCACTTATACGTCACCTGCAGCACATTCATCATAAGTCAGTGACAAGTTCAAAAACTTTGGGCAACAGCGGAAGCAGTCCACTGACCACTAAATCCCTTCCTCTTGTAACCAAGCTCCCGCAAACCACACCACCAACTCCCTCAGTGTCAATTTCCTCCTTACCCAGGAAAGCCAATAGTCCTGCAGGCCATGTCACTGGCAAGTCTGACGAGTCCTCTCCTGCCTGGGATTCCTCCGATGCATCCTTGAGTGTAACGCGTACTGCTGCTGGCGCTGCTGTTGTTGCTGCTGGGAGTCGATCGGCATCCCAGAGGGGAAGTCGGAAGACCACTTGTACTACTTCCAGTAAGCAATTGACTGTCCAACAGTCCTTTGCGAGGAAGATGAAATATCACAGCAGTCATCCTGCTGCAAAGCGGATAACTGAGGCCTTGGCAGCCTGGGCGGTAAGAAACGTGGTTTCGGTATCCATCGTTACTTCAGAGCCAACTATAGACTTGATTGAGGTACTGTGTCCCCGGTACCAAATACCATCTAGGTTCCATTTCTCTAGGTAGGCGATACCGAAAATGTACACAGACCTCAGAAAAAGAGTCACAAGTGTCCTAAAAAATGCAGTTGTACCCAATGTCCACTTAACCACGGACATGTGGACAAGTGGAGCAGGGCAGACTCAGGACTATATGACTGTGACAGCCCACTGGGTAGATGTATTGCCTCCCGCTGCAAGAACAGCAGCAGCGGCACCAGTAGCAGCATCTCGCAAATGCCAACTCGTTCCTAGGCAGGCTACACTTTGTATCACCGCTTTCCAGAATACGCACACAGCTGAAAACTTCTTACGGCAACTGAGGAAGATCATCGCAGAATGGCTTACCCCAGTTGGACTCTCCTGTGGATTTGTGACATCGGACAACGCCAGCAATATTGTGCGTGCATTACATCTGGGCAAATTCCAGCACGTCCTATGTTTTGCACATACCTTGAATTTGGTGGTGCAGAATTATTTAAAAAACGACAGGGGCGTGCAAGAGATGCTGTCGGTGGCCCGAAGAATTGCGGGCCACTTTCGGCGTTCAGGCACCGCGTACAGAAGACTAGAGCACCACCAAACACACCTGAACCTGCCCTGCCATCATCTGAAGCAGGAGGTGGTAACGAGGTGGAATTCAACCCTCTATATGCTTCAGAGGATGGAGGAGCAGCAAAAGGCCATTCAAGCCTATACATCTGGCCACGATATAGGCAAAGGAGGTGGAATGCACCTGTCTCAAGCGCAGTGGAGAATGATTTCAACGTTGTGCAAGGTTCTGCAACCCTTTGAATTTGCCACACGTGAAGTCAGTTCAGACACTGCCAGCCTGAGTCAGGTCATTCCCCTCATCAGGCTTTTGCAGAAGAAGCTGGAGACATTGAAGGAGGAGCTAAAACAGAGCGATTCCGCTAGGCATGTGGGACTTGTGGATGGAGCCCTTCATTCGCTTAACCAGGATTCACGGGTGGTCAATCTGTTGAAATCGGAGCACTACATTTTGGCCACCGTGCTCGATCCTAGATTTAAAACCTACGTTGTATCTCTCTTTCCGGCAGACACAAGTCTGCAGGGGTTCAAAGACCTGCTGGTGAGAAAATTGTCAAGTCAAGCGGAATGTGACCCGTCAACAGCTCCTCCTTCACATTCTCCCGCAACTGGGGGTGCGAGGAAAAGGCTAAGAATTCCGAGCCCACCCGCTGGAGGTGATGCAGTGCAGTCTGGAGCGAGTGCTGACATCTGGTCCGGACTGAAGGACCTGCCAACGATTACTGACATGTCGTCTACTGTCACTGCATATGATTCTCTCACCATTGAAAGAATGGTGGAGGATTATATGAGTGACCGCTTCCAAGTAGGCACGTCAGACAGTCCGTACGTATACTGGCAGGAAAAAGAGGCAATTTGGAGGCCCTTGCAGAAACTGGCTTTATTCTACCTAAGTTGCCCTCCCTCCAGTGTGTACTCCGAAAGAGTGTTTAGTGCCGCCGCTCACCTTGTCAGCAATCGGCGTACGAGGTTACTTCCAGAAAATGTGGAGTAGATGATGTTCATTAAAATGAATTATAATCAATTCCTCCGTGGAGACATTCACCAGCAGCAATTGCCTCCAGAAAGTGCACGGGGACCTGAGATGGTGGATTTCAGTGGGGATGAATTAATAATCTGTGAGGGGGGGATGTACACAGTGAAAGGGGTGATGAATCGGACGATGATGATGAGGTGGACATCTTGCCTCTGTAGAGCCAGTTTGTGCAAGGAGAGATTGATTGCTTCTTTTTTGGTGGGGGCCTAAACCAACCAGTCATTTCAGTCACAGTCGTGTGGCAGACCCTGTCGCTGAAATGATGGGTTCGTTAAAGTGTGCATGTCCTGTTTATACAACATAAGGGTGGGTGGGAGGGCCCAAGGACAATTCCATCTTGCACCTCTTTTTTCTTTCATTTTTCTTTGCATCATGTGATGTTTGGGGACAATTTTTTTGAAGTGCCATCCTGTCTGACACTGCAGTGCCACTCCTAGATGGGCCAGGTGTTTGTGTTGGCCACTTGGGTCACTTATCTTAGTCACACAGCTACCTCATTGTGCCACTTTTTTTCTTTGCATCATGTGCTGTTTGGGGAGTATTTTTTTGAAGGGCCATCCTGCGTGACACTGCAGTGCCACTCCTAGATGGGCCAGGTGTTTCTGTCGGCCACTAGGGTCGCTTAGCTTAGTCACACAGCTACCTCATTGTGCCTCTTTTTTTCTTTGCATCATGTGCTGTTTGGGGAGTATTTTTTTGAAGGGCCATCCTGCGTGACACTGCAGTGCCACTCCTAGATGGGCCAGGTGTTTTTTTGTCGGCCACTTGTGTCACTTAGCTTAGTCACACAGCGACCTTGGTGCGCCTCTTTTTTTCTTTGCATCATGTGCTGTTTGGGGAGTATTTTTTTCAAGTGCCATCCTGTCTGACACTGCAGTGCCACTCCTAGATGGGCCAGGTGTTTGTGTCGGCCACTTGGGTCGCTTAGCTTAGTCACACAGCTACCTCATTGCGCCTCTTTTTTTCTTTGCATCATGTGCTGTTTGGGGACAATTTTTTTGAAGTGCCATCCTGCCTGACACTGCAGTGCCACTCCTAGATGGGCCAGGTGTTTGTGTCGGCCACTTGTGTCGCTTAGCTTAGCCATCCAGCGACCTCGGTGCAAATTTTAGGACTAAAAATAATATTGTGAGGTGTTCAGAATAGACTGGAAATGAGTGGAAATTATGTTTATTGAGGTTAATAATACTATGGGATCAAAATGACCCCCAAATTCTATGATTTAAGCTGTTTTTTAGGGTTTTTTGAAAAAAACACCCGAATCCAAAACACACCCGAATCAGACAAAAAAATTTTGGTGAGGTTTTGCCAAAACGCGTCCGAATCCAAAACACGGCCGCGGAACCAAACCCAAAACCAAAACACAAAACCCGAAAAATTTCCGCTGCACATCACTACTGCACACATTGTATCACTAACAGGGAGCTCCACCACTCAGCCAATGAGCAAGTAGCATACACACTAGGATCTTCTTATATTTAGAGGCACCTTACCTGACTAGAACACACTTATACCATATATAAACCTGTGCGGTCAGTGCACCTCCCTTTTTCCACATTCAGCACAGTAAGTCAGGTGCTCTAATCTTTCCACAATATAAACAACACAGGCCCTTTTATATAAAAATAGTCCTATTACTTGATGTATTCAAACATACATACAGTACATAAAAATAATACACACAAATAAATATATATATATATATATATATATATATAAACAATCACATAGGCATATATGCCTATGTGATTGATTTGGTTTTTTTTATGTATATTTTTGTGGTATTATTTTTATACAGTATATGTATGTTTGAATACATCAAGTAATAGGAATATTGATATATAACAAGACCTGTGTTGTTTATATTGTGGAAAGATTAGAGCACCTGACTATAATTGGGAGTATTTAAGTGCAGTGGAATATTTTCTATTTGTTTGTTCCTCTAGCAGAAGTTGGCTAACTCCTTCCACTAGCTGCTAAAATATAAATAGATATTTATTAATTCAGAATTAAGACCAACGCCAAGGTTTTTTGGTTAGTTATTGTCTTCACCAGCCTTAATTAATATGTTTGAAAAATGACAGGAGCTTATTGGTTAGTGATTTTTCTTTCTCTGTGCTTTGATACTGTACATAACCCCCCTTAGTTATAACTGTAAGCAAACTGTACACAACTAATTTGCATCATCTCTAAAATGGATAATATTCCAGCATACTTAACTGCATTTCAGACATACAGTACATATTTATTACATTTGCATATCTAGCTAGAAATGCCTTTTAAAATGTGCTGGTGGGTGGGTGGGTGGGTGGGTGTGGGGGGAGGCTGGGGTCAGGCCAGTACTGTTTAACTATAGTGTCCCTATTTTATAAAGCAGCAAGAAGAGCAAATCCTGAAAGCACACCATGTATGCCAAAAAGCTGGAGCTTAGAAGTCTTCTGAGTTCAGTGGAACTCTATTCAACATCAGTCAAAAGGATAAGAAGTGAATCAACTGTCGTCATACTGCATGAGAAAGTGTTTAAAAGCATTTAATTATTCCCATAATTAGATAAGCAAAGAGAAAATTATGCAGCTAAAACAACATAATCATTTAAAATAGAACTAGATTTAACTTTTTAATTCTTGCTGCTACATATGTGCACTTGTGTTATTAGTAAGCTGTCTGCATATTGGCACTCAAGTAATGGCCAACATAATTCTCAATAACAGACATAGATTAACAAGTAACAGAATTGTATTAACATTACTTCAATCTGATTAATCATTGGTCTGGTTTCAAATTGGACACAACAAGGAAAATCATTGGATTTATTATTATTATTATTATTATTAATAATAATAATAATAATAATAATAATATTATTACCATCTCTTTAGAGATCATTTACACCAGTCCCTGCTTCAGTGGAGCTTGTAGTCTAAATTCCCTATCACACAGACAGACACAGTAGGGATAACTTTGCCAGTAGCCACTGAATCTACCAGAATGTTTTAAGTCTTTGTGAAGGAACCCATGCAAACACTAGGAGAACTGCAAACACAAAGGTCCCTGGTGGGACCTCACCCATGAAATCAGCTTTATGAGGCAACAAATTTAACCACTGTGGCCAGAGGTGCTGAGGGGGGGGGTATTATTTACCTGGGCCCAGGCCTGATGGAGGGGACCAGCAAGTGCCCAAGTCCCCACATCCCCTTGCTTGTCAACAGCAGCTGCAGCTTTTCTCCTCGGCCCAGCATGAGCTGCTGTGTGCTGGACTGCACTGTGGCCAGAAAGGCGCTTGAAATATTATTTTTTCTATTTTGTTTTTCTAAGGCTGCAGGGCCACGCCTCATGTGGTTAGGCCATGCCCATGAGAAGTATCTGGGCCAGCCAGGCTCTCTACTCCCCTGACTGTGGTACATTGCTATAGATATAGCTTAAAAATACACTAGTTCCGCTTTCAGACATGTGACCCGGAAATTTGACGAGTCTAGCAAGCCGTCAAATTCCTGATTCTCAGATTTATGACAGTGGTCATGACTTAGGGGTCTATTTCCTAAGCTGTGGATGGAGAAAAAGTGGATGGAGATAAAGTGACAGCCAATGAGCTTCTAACGATCATTTTTCAAACCCAGCCTGTGATATGGCAGTAGGATGCTGATTGGCTGGTACTTTATCTCTGTCTACTTTATCTCCATCTGAGGCTTAGTAAATAGACCCCAGAGTCCCATGTTGTTTCCTTTCACACATGCAGAAATCCCGGGTTGAGATGCATTCATGCAGGGTTGGACTGGCCCACAGGGGTAGAGGGGAAACCATCGATGGGCCCCACTGTCTGGGGGCTCTTCCCCTCCACTATGGATCAGGTTCCAGACTGTGCACTTGAATTGTACATTATACTTGTTATCTTATACTGCACATGACTATGATGTATTACTCTGGTACATTATCAAGCATGTATTAGCAGTAATTACTATATATATTTATCAAGGGACGCAGACCATGTACTCTCTAATAGTTAGGCAAACCAATGTGGTGGCTGGCCACACCCCTTCAGGAGACTGGCTGCACCTCTAAACATGGGCCCCTACCGCTGCATCCCCCGGTGGGCCCTTTATGCCTCAGTCCGACACTGCATTCACGTGCAAAAAGACAGCATATAAATGTATATGTGAAAGGGTATAGGTGGGCTATTTCCTACAATTGTTAAATAGTGCAAATTGGCAAAAAAATCTTTATTCCAATTAGCAACTTATTTGTATGTTGCATCTTTGCGCAGTGTTTAGAAGTATCCCAGAGTTAAAGCCAACCCTACCTGATTTGCATTCATATATTGCAAAGATCAATTGACAATGAATATACCTAAGCCATCTAGGATACAAGTTTATGAATGCTGTTGTATAAAGCATTGTGCATGCAAAATTTTCCCTTCAAAGAGAATCATAAAAAAAGGGCTTAATTTGAATGCATGAACCAGGCTTTCCATCAATAAGCTATCATGCTAGACATCCACCTGAAAGCTGACAGGTTCATTACTTATCTGAGGTTACATTTCCCGAGCATGCTTCCTGGGTCTCATTTTCCTGATTATCTTTTATTGCACAAGTCAAGTAAGTCATTATTTACACCAGGTTGGCCAACTGGGCATATCAACCTGGAGACAATAATTGTAGTTCTGCACTTTAAACTGGGCTACAAACGATTAATAAACACCACTGGGGTGGATGTTGGAAATCTGTCATGCAAATGCCTATAACACCCACAGATGACACATATATTTTATGAGCCTGTAAGCTAAAATGATTGAACTCCAGTCACACATCTGTATCATTCCGGCATGCCAGCTCCATTGATTCTTTGTGATACAGATTGAGAACACAGTGACAAGAGGATTTTCATTGCCTTTTAAGAAAAATGAAGCCGAAGTACTAGTTTTATATTTATTTATTCTCTACACAGAAAACATCCAAGCTAAATTTATACTGGTAACATAAATATTTTACTGGCATTCCTGTTAAATTAAATGTATTAGTGACAAAATACAGTCCCTGCTAATGACCTATTAACAAAATAAAGGTAAGAGAAAAAAATATATGTAATTTGTACACTCCTAAAGCTATTTTCTTTTTTTGTTTGTTTGATTTATTTGTTTGTTCACACAATTATGATTCATCATATGTAAAATGTGTGAGAATTGTATATTAGATTCCTTACTTTACAAATTACAACAAAATTATAATGATGCAAATGTAAAAATCAACGGAAGTATTTATGAAGTTCATAAATCTGATTTCTGTCTTTTTTTATGGGTGACGTGTATGATATACTCGAAGAAATACATTTTGTGTAGGATTCCTTTATATAATTTCACTGGGACATGGTATATGTACATCCACAAGTTGATGAAAAGATGCACTAACAATCATGTTTATTCCAGCCATTATGGGGTCTATTCATGAAGCAGTGAAAAGTGTGGAGAAGTGAGTCAGTGGAGAAGTTGCCCATGTATGTATAATTTTTTAAAATTCACTTTAGAAATTTTACCTCAACACTGATTGGTTGCCATGGGCAACTTCTCCACTGACTCACTTCTCCACTCTTTTCACCGCTTCATAAATAGACCATTTCAGAACGTCTATAAACATAACAACCTTAGAGATAAATAAACTTGGTAAACAACATTCCACATAATAAGTTTGAAAAGAAAATATTTTCTTATCATGTTTCTGTCTACAGAGAGCTTTTTCATGGAGAATGAACAATACATTACAACATCGATGCCAAAAGATAATCACAATGAAGCTGAAGCACAATAAGGTAATATTTGAACTCAAGGAGCAACAGTGTTGATGTATGTTTAATGAGGAATGAAGTTCCTACATTTGTGTGAGGAAAGTTTGCGAAATAGTAGGCATTATGCTCAATGTGTGGTGCAGCATTATAATAGTTTTCCTCATCAGCTGTTATGTGAATAGGAAAGAGGCAATGCTAAAAATTGGATACATATAGGGTAGTCCAGCAGTATAAGGCAATGTAAGGTAGTACCTCTGTCTCACATAGTATACATGGTCAAATAGATACTGATGTGGTGCAGCCCAGTGTGTGCAGGATATAAACTATTGCAGCTCGCACAAATACCCTTTTCACATCGCCAAAATACCCCAGGTTATTGCCAGGTCTACCCAGGTCGATGTGTAGTGTGAAAGCACCAAAGTGCATAACCCGGGTCGAGAAACCCAGCATTTCAACCCAGGTTAAAAGAAGGGTCAAACACGGGTTGGACCCAGGTCATTGTGCAGTGTGAAAGCTTTTGACCAGGTATATTCAACCTGGGTCTCAGAAAAAGGTGCTGATTGGCTGTTTGTGTCTGTTCAGAGCATTTCCCAGCCCCTCCTTTTATTTCCATTGAAACCTCATCAATGTGAGCCAGAAAAGTCCATTTTAAATCACATCACAGTGTTTGACATGGGTGACTCGGGTTCAGTGTGAAAGGCACCAACCCGGGAATATATAGCAATTTTTGAACAATGATTGCGCAATCAGTGATGTAGCTTCTGTGAAAACAGACTCTTCACTAGTCTTATACAGATACAATAAAACAAATAGATCCATAGTTTGCGCAAACACATTACACATATGCTTACATTAAAAAAAGCTTTGCTGATGTCCAGTTTTGTTTCAAATAGGACATGTTCCCTTTTAAACTTTGTGCTGTTCAGTACATGTATGGTGAGTAGCAATCGCATACTTCACCTTTCAAGCTCATAAATAGAAAGAATGGAACATAGTGCAATATAGCCAAATGAAAAGGGACACCAATTTTTTTTTATTCCAAAGCCCTCACAATGTATACAAAAATAAAAACACTAAAGTGGGTGGGGCAGCATCACAATGTTCCACAGACAGTTTTAGTTAATCTCCTAGATGTGATAAAGGGAATGGTGATCCAGAGCTATGGAATAACCTGGGTCGAAACTGCAATGTGAAAGGGTCTGAGCCTGCTCGGATCCAGGTCATACCCGGGTTCAAAAGCTGGGTCTGACCTGGGTTTGTGACCTGAAAGTGGTATTAGAGGATTCTGTGAACTTAAATAATAGAATTGAATTTCTTGCATTGACATTGCTTTCTATACAGACCTTGCTGATAATCATGTTGAATAAATTAATACTGATGCATCCCAGAATATTTTATTTTATGGAGAAAAGATTCAAGTATACATGTGATTTATCTTTATTATCAAATAAATAAGATCTGTATGTGCTGAAACACTCTTCACTGTCTATTTAATTACCGTAGTACAGCTTTTGGCGAATTCACATGATATGTCTTCAGATGCTGATTTCTGCTCCCAGTCTATGAAGGTGCAAGCCAAAATCAGCTACATTAATATAATGGACTAATAAGCACACAGCATGAACTGGTAGTAGCAGCACATGACTAATTGAATTGGCTCCATTTGTGTGAAGCCCAGAGGTACCCAAACATGGTTCTCAAGTCCCCCAAAATGATTTAACCATCTGTGCTGAGCCATGGGTATACCTAAAACCTGCACCATTAGGGTGTCTTAAGGATCACACTTGGGACCCTCTGATGTAGCCTTTTTCTAAAGTAAGGTTGAGTATTGTATTGTTCTCCTAGTGGCAACTATAAGAACTATTAAAGTAAATCATGGTATAAGGTTCCAGTTTAATCTCATCTCAAATGTATAGTAAACAACAGTGATATCAGCAGCCTGGTCCTGGAATAAAAAGACAACTATGTTTCTCAGGCGCTGACAATACACGCTCCCACAGCTGTGTAGAGTTAGGGCTGCAGCTTCATTCACAGAGGTCACTGCACCTCTTATTTATACCAAGAAGAAAATAAAAAATGAAGCGCTGCCCAACTCAACTCCTTAGTTTTATAACATTTATTACATACAACATTAAGTATACCACTCGGCCGTTGATTATTTTAAAAATACAAATATAAATTAAAACTGTCAATTGCAGTAGAACTTTGTTAGTATTGCGCTAAGAGTCAGTTTAGTACTAAACATAGTTATTCCAGCATAAAGCGCATCGGTAATGGATTAATATTTGTTAGTTTGTGTCCATTCATCCAACATGATCATGTTATATTGTATCCATTATGACTTATATTGATGTAAGTATATTTGTTTTGCAAACTCACAGCTAATGTTCATAGAACACAAAGTCCATATGCAGATTATACTTGCATGGCCACGTGTATATGAGGTGATCCACTCCACGGAGTGTAGCAATCCGGTATATGGCTATTAGTGTACTCAGGTGATGTCTCACCCCTTTCATAAGCCTCCAGTTCTCACGCTATCTAGGCAGTGGTTGCTGTTTGTGTCACCAACCACGGGTAGCACTCCTCATCCTTTGTGTATTGTATTGTTCTCCTAGTGGCAACTATAAGAACTTTTAAAGTAAATCATGGTATAAGGCATACTTGCCTACCTGACCCTCTCCATGAGGGAGAAAATGCTCTGTTCCTGGACTTTCCTGGTAATGTATAATTGCCATCACCTGTGGTGAAACACCTTTCTTATTAATTAACTAGTTCACCACAGGTGATGGCAATCATACATTACCAGGAAAGTCCAGGAACAGAGCATTTTCTTCCTCATGGACAGGGTCAAGTAGGCAAGTATGGTATAAGGTTCCAATTTCAATCTCATCTCCAATGTATATTAAACAACAGTGATATCAGCAGACTGGTCCTGGAATAATGTCAAAAAACTAACTGGTTTCTTGCACCCCTATTTTCCATATGTAAGTCAAATGTGAAGAAATTCCCCAGGTGTTCATTAACTGATATGCTTGGGTGTGGTTCCTGTCTCTTTAAAAGAGTGAGACAGGGCCTAAACCCATGATAGAAGCATACTGTGCATTTAAAATCCAAAAGATGCCTGAGAGCAATG
>NC_086446.1:199907847-199912847 GCF_028390025.1 Pseudophryne corroboree
AACATTAGTAATCACAAAGCTCCGGCGTGCATTCCACACACGTCCTCACTTCCTATATGTGGAACGCATCAGCTGACCGGAAGTAAAGACGCTACCATAGCAACCAAGCGCCGAGACCAAGTAGCGTTAGATCAAACCCAGCCTCATGAGTATTAGGAGCGCAGGCTCCAATAGAGGTAAAATAATCCCAGCATTCAATAGTATTAACCTTATCACTCATAGTACAGGTCATAGGGTTAAAGTAATATTTCCGTCAACCGGAGGTAACATGTTGCTATTAGCAACTAAATCGGTATATATGAGATATATCAAAAGTCAGGACTGGATAGGCAGAGCAATTTGGTATCCGGGGAAACCACATAGTTATATATGCAAATAAATATCAATGCACATGTATGCACACAAGTGCCCATATGCATCTATACGTATGCATAGACAACCCACAGATTTGGATTAAACATATAATAATATCTACAAGAAAAATTCTGTAGAAAGAACAAGTGCTCCATATATAGAGCACACCAGTGATCAAGTTGTTATAAGGAAGGAAAGGACCATATCTAGGAATACATAAAAGAAAAAAGAGGGAATAAAAATAAATATAAAGGTAAAGATTACAGATAAGCCACCATCACAGGCAAAAAAATATAAAAATAAAAATAAAAAATAAAAAAAATGAAAAAATATGAAAAAATTGGAGGAATGGACAAGACTATTGTATTGGAGTATAAGTCATAGTTTATTCCAGAAAAATGCCAAAATGTATGCCATCATTGAGACCACGAGGTCTTATGGTGTCTAAACGATGTATCCTAGCCGCCTCACGTTTCAGCAAGAACTTTGCCCGATCTACACCTCTTCTCAGTGGTGCTATCCTGTCAATCACCATACTTTTCAGAGTAGCAAGAGGGTGGCGGGCCTCATAGAAGTGTCTGGCCACCGGTTTGTCTGAGGTGCCATTGGTCAGAGCTTCTCTAACAGACAGTCGATGGTTTGCTATCCTTTCGCGGAAGGGGCAAATTGTTTTGCCCACATAAACTAAGGAGCAAGGACATGTCAACGTATAGACAACAAAGTCAGAGGTGCAGCTCAGTCTATGACGGATAAATATCTTGGCACCAGTATGTGGATGGTGAAAGTACTCTCCACTTGTCATACTCCTGCAAGTGGTACAGTTTGTGCATCTATAGCATCCCATTTTCTTAGGTGCCAGCGACATATCCGAAGTGAGACCTATTGGTCTGTCTGGCTGCATAAGGATGTCCTTCAAATTGCGTGCCCGTCTAAAGCTCAATAGAGGTCTATTAGGCAATCTCTTTGTTAGTAATGGATCTGTTTTGACCATTGGCCAATGTTTGTTGACCACTCTTTGAATAGTAGGTCCCACTGTATTAAAAGTAGTTGAAACAACAAAGGGATTTTTCTCAAATGCCTTCTTCGGTGAGTGCCTTGCATGGATTTTCTTTGCCTTCTCAAGGCAGTTCATGATGGTACGATCATCATATCCTCTGGCCTTAAATCTATTTCTCATATCCTCCAACTGTATAGTAGTTGTATTCGGATCCGAGTTATTCCGGAGGACCCTCATAAATTGGGAAATAGGTAAATTACGTTTAAGTGATCCCGGATGGTGGCTATCAAAAGATAATAATGTATTCCTATCGGTCACTTTCCTAAACAGTTTGTAACCATAGCCTGACTCAGTGGTATAGACACTTACATCCAGGAAATCAATAGATTCCCTATCATAGTGAATAGTGAGCCTAATCGGTGAATCAAGTGAATTAAGATGTTCAAACATCTCAAGAAGGGATTCTTCAGTATTATTCCAAATCAAGAAAATGTCATCAATAAATCGCCGATAGAAGGCGATACTATCCCCAAACAGCGGGAAAATGTTTTGATTCTCATATTCATCCATATATAAGTTAGCATAAGAAGGGGCTATATTACTCCCCATAGCTGTACCCGCCGTTTGGAGATAGTACCGCCCCCCAAAGTGAAAGTAGTTACATGTCAAAATAAGCTCAAGCAATTCCATCAAAAACTCAGTAGGTGGAGCCCCAGTGTGTAAATTGATCAAAGCCCTCCTAGTAGCGGCTAAACCAGCACCATGGGGGATCACAGTGTAAAGGGACGTAACGTCCAAGGTCACCAAAATCCTCTGATCAGCATAAGGAATAGAAATTCAAAAGTCTCAAAAAGTCACCCGTATCTTTAAGATAACTGCTGGTTTCCTTCACACAGATCTGTAAAAAGCTGTCAATATATTGAGCCACGTTAGAAAATAATGAATTACGTGCAGAGATTATCGGACGGCCCGGCGGCCTGTCCAGTGTCTTATGAATTTTTGGCAGTAAATACAGTATGGGGCAAATAGGAAATTCTGTTTTCAGGAAACCAGTAGTTTCTTCATCAATCCAACCATGGGCTAAAGCTGCATTCAGTAATTTATCCAATCGACTCTTAAAGGTCAGCACCGGGTCACTCGGTAATAATCTGTAAGTGTCACTATCCGCAAGTTGTCTCAGTGCCTCAGAGTTGAATTCACTAGTATCCAATAGTACTACCGCCCCACCCTTGTCGGCCGGTCTCACTTTAATTCGTGAGTTATTCTTTAAATCACTCAACGCCCTTCTCTCAGCCCCATTGAGATTGTATCTACATTGTTTGTGTTTTTCAAGTGACTTTTTTACATCCTGATTCAACATCCTAGTGAAGGTTCTTATACTCGGATTTAAGGATGGGGGGTCATACGTACTCTTTCTCTTAAATATCCTCGAGGTTTGGTCATCTATCAATGGATTAGAAAATTTTTCTATAAGTCTCAATTTCCTACCAACCTTGAATCTATCAATGGCCCAATCAAAATCATTAAATTTGGGTGTAGGTATAAAACTCAAACCTCTAGAAAGTAGACTAGTTTCTGAGGATGAGAGTTTATATGAGGATAGGTTAATCACCGATTCTTCTGAGTTTTGAGTTGTTTTTTCTTTTCTTTTGTATTTGCCCCGCCGGAGGTGGGGCCTTCTGCGTTTAAAGACAGTTCCCCAAATTGTGATCGGGTGTTCGCCCTTGGTAAGGGGGGCTTTGAATGTGTTTGTGAGTCAGAAGAATCCCTCTCAGATGAAGAATAGCTATCAAAGTGTACCTGATTTTGCCTATATCTATTGCCCCTGAACCTGAAGGTGGAGTTTTCATTCCCGGTCAGCCAATTATAGACTCTATGGTCCTTATAGTCCCGATCAACTTTCTCTAGTTTGGATCGTTTAAAGGAAATAAGGTCTTTACGGTACTTATCGGTTTGTTGTTTAAGTTTAACCATCCATTGTTGTGTATTATCTTTTTGTAAAGAATCAATGGCTGCCGGTTTGAAACTAGTGATCTCAGTTCTTAATTTTTTCAGATCACTCCCTACTTCCTCAATCACCAATAGAAGCAGATCAAATGAGCACTTGTTCAAAATAGAACACCATTTACTACAGAAGGACGGGTTACCCCTCCCAATTGTAGGGATATTTTTTAAGCGAAAGCCCCGTGGGATCTGCTTCTTACGGAAGTAGTCTGAAAGAAATTGTCCATGTAACAATAAATCTATCTCCCTCCTTTCAAGGTTCAGAAGTTTATGATATAGATCTAAAACACTCTCTGCTGGAATCTGTTCAAAGTCATTAAATTCAGACAACACCCGTTCAGCATCCTCATCAGTAAATGCCAATGAGTCATGTTCAGCAGCATGTAATAATTCAGTGGAGACGAGGTTCTCCATATAGAAAATAAACCAACCGTGTCAAATAACAATGGATAAGTCCCACCTGTTAGTCTATACCACTGAGTCAGGCCACAAACTATAAAAGAATGTATGTATAATCACATATATATATATACACAAAAAAATATATAGTAAAAAGAACAAAAGAAAAAAGGGAAAAAAGAAAAAATTCAAAAACTAAAAAAAATTCTCCATAGTATTATATGAGCAGAATTTTAGGGAAAAAAGAAAAAAGAAAGAAAAAATATATAGAAAAAATATCCATTTAGGCTTTAGCAGCAAAACAGTCCACAGATTGTCAAGGTCCAATCCATTCAGAAAAAGTATACCCAGTAAAAATCTTTCAAGAGCAGCTTAAATCCATATAATATAATCACTGGTGCAGGACATAGTTTGCATTATTATGCAAAGTATCATATACCAAGGAAGTGTCCACACTCACGTATTGCATATAAACTTGCTGGGGTAGCATCCAGATAGATGAGAAGAAAATCCCATTCTGACACAAATCCAAGAAAAAGCAGGAGCACTCACCAGTCTTTAAAGCAGCAAAGGATTTTTTATTCAAATCATCAGTGCAAAGATATGATCAACGTTTCGGTCTATATGTAGACCTTTGTCAAGATGATTACAAACTGAAAGGATTATCCTTATATACCCTACATAGACCCACCCACTAATTGATCAGAGCAACACCCCCACACCCCATACAAACATTGTAATAATAAAAACATATCCCACATACATATAAACTGTATAGCAGACAAGTCATAGAGCGCCCTACCTAATTCCAGTCATGACTATGAGCACCGTTCATGTGCGTACCGCTAAAAAAACATTAGTAATCACAAAGCTCCGGCGTGCGTTCCACACACGTCCTCACTTCCTATATGTGGAACGCATCAGCTGACCGGAAGTAAAGACGCTACCATAGCAACCAAGCGCCGAGACCAAGTAGCGTTAGATCAAACCCAGCCTCATGAGTATTAGGAGCGCAGGCTCCAATAGAGGTAAAATAATCCCAGCATTCAATAGTATTAACCTTATCACTCATAGTACAGGTCATAGGGTTAAAGTAATCTTTCCGTCAACCGGAGGTAACATGTTGCTATTAGCAACTAAATCGGTATATATGAGATATATCAAAAGTCAGGACTGGATAGGCAGAGCAATTTGGTATCCGGGGAAACCACATATGCTATCCACAGCACATTAAACATTGCATCTA